>NC_141139.1:80415979-80715979 GCF_053477565.2 Lygodium microphyllum
CAGCGCAGTCTCTCTCCTCTCCCACTCCGGCATCGGTCCTGCCCTTGTTTCCAGCCTGATCTGGTGCCCTCACTGACACTTCGGGCTACGTGCAAGGACTGATCAGTCCATTTCAGAGTATTCAGCATCCATTTCAATCAGTGCAGATCTTCTTTCTTCATTCTCTGCTTTCTCTCTGTCTCTCCTCTGTGTTCGTGTTTTCTTCTTCCGTTGCGCACTCTCACATGGTATCATCGCCTAACTAAGAGCACGGAGGATCTTCCCCGACGACAGAGAGACACCATCCCCTTCTTCTGCTGCTGTCGATTCCTTCCCCACAGCCAAGGCGGCTCCTACTGGCAGCTCCAACTCTTGCGTTTGCTGCAGGCGCTGTTTCTGAGGCTGCCACGTCATCAACACTCCTCTCCTGGGTGCGTTTTCTGCCCGGGGGCCATCTCTACAGCTAGGCGACACTACTCCAGGCTACGTTTTGCTGTTCTAGAGACTGTTCCACCTTTTGTGGGCCCTTTTCTTGCTGGCGGCAATCTCCCAGGCTTCGACTTGTGTTTGGCGGTTTCTGTCTAGGTGATCTTCATCAGACATCATTGCGTTTTGCAGCTCCATGTGTTTGTCGGCCTCCACAGTTTGCGTTCTGGTGGTTGGTGACCCTTTTGCTGGTCATCCTTCGGCATCGGCAAAGATTTCTGTGGTGTGTTTGGTGTTTGCAGATTTGGAAGATGTCTCATCAGTTTTCAGGCTTTGACGACTCCGAGGATGAACTTCTTTCACATCATTCCTCTGAGCGGAGACGGGATTATCAGGAGTTTCGTGATCGACGACGGGAGGAGTCTCCTCGCACCCGTCCTTCTTCAGTCCATGCATCTCAGAAGGTTCCATCGGTGAAGACTTCTTCAGATGTCCGGATGCCTTCCTTGATTCCCTCGATACAGGTACCCATACATCCTTCCTTTCCGAAGGAAAACAAGTTGGACGGTTCCAACTATTCCCTCTGGTCGTGCAAGGTGGAGTGCATCCTCGATACATTCGACCTATGGGAGCTTGTTTCTTCACCCATCGACCGGCCCCCCGTGGATTCGTCCGATGGAAGTTCTATGGACCGTGCAGCCTTGTGGGATCGGCTCAACTCTAGAGCCCGTTCCTTTCTCTTTATGAGTCTTCACGACTCGGTTCTTGTTCATGTTCACAGGTTACAGACGGCGGCGGCAGTGTGGAAGAAGCTTGCGTCTTTGTACCAGCATAAGACGTTCGCCCACAAGATTTCTTTGGAGAAGAAGTTGCGGATGCTCAGTCTTGATGATTCTTCTTCCATGAAGGAGCACATCATGAAGATGGAGGACATGCGAGGCGAGCTAGCCTCTCTTGGTCGGGTGATTTCATCCGGGGATATAGCGATGATTCTCTTGACTCAGCTGCCGTCTCCCCGATATGATGTTTTCTACACCAGCCTCATCACCTCGAGGACCCGTGAGAAACTTCTATGGGAGGAACTTTCCCCGCTTGTCTTGGAGCATGATGAGTGTCTCAGAGAGGTGGGTGCCAGTGGCTCCACCAAGGCTTTTACTACCGGTACCAATGGCGGCAAGAAGAAAAAGCAACAAAAGGCGAAGGCCAAGGACAAGAAGGCAGAGGACAAGAAGGATGCGAAGGAGAAGAAGCCCAAGTGCCCACACTGTGGGAAGGGCACTCATCCCGAGAAGTGTTGGCAAAAGTTCCCCCATCTGAAGCCCAAGGAGAAGGACTCCAAGGAGGCCCCAATCACGATAGAGTCTGCTTTTGTGCATGTCTTTGTTGAGGAGGATACAGCCCTAGCTTCTACCACTCAAGAGAAGCCTTGGCTCGTGGACAGAGGAGCATCCTCTCATATGACCTTCAGACAGGATTGGCTTCAAGATCTTCGTTCGAGAGGGGGCACTGTCACCATTGTGACAACTCTACAGTTCCTGTTCGCGGCGTGGGGACTTTACCTATATTTTCTGACAGGCGGTCTTCTTCCGCCAAAGTTTTTTATGTACTTGATTTGGGTTTTAACCTATTATCTGTGCATGGTCTTACTCAGCTAGGTACCCAAGTCATTTTTACGCAGGATGAAGTCACAATGGAGGATGCTTCTACAGGTGATGCTCTTTGGACAGGTACACAAAAGGGTGGGCTCTACCAGCTCACAGCCTTGGCTGCGAGGGCCTCCCACGAGCTTGGGCTTCTTTGGCATGCTCGTTATGGGCATCTGAATCTTGATTCTATTAGACGAGCTTCACGGAGGAAGATGGTGGAGAGACTTCCCGATTTCTCTCCTCTCCACACCTTATGCCCCAGCTGCTTGAGGGGCAAGCAGCATCGGCAGCCTCACCCACAGGTTGCTTCCAGGAGGGCTGCTTCTCCGCTTGAGTTGGTTCACACTGACCTTTGAGGACCTATGGGCACGGCCTCCCTTGGGAAGGCCGTGTATTTGATGCTGATTGTGGACGATTTCAGTCGTTATGTGTGGCCTTATTTTTTGGAGTACAAGAGTGAGGCGTACTCCCGTTTCTGCGAGTGGAAGGTTTTTGTGGAGACTCAAACAACTTCCAAAGTTCGTGGTGTCCGAGCTGATCACGGTGGCGAGTTCACTTCTCACCTTTTCTCTCAGTTTTGCAGGGATCACGGCATTCGGATGGAGTATTCCCATCCGAATACACCATCAGAGAATGGTGTTGTAGAACGTGCGAATCGGACTATGGTGGAGATGGCCCGATCCATGCTGGAGCATCGGAGTCTTCCTCATTTTCTTTAGGGTGAGGCGGTGGCTACAGGGGTGCATATTCGCAACCGCTCTCCGACTTCGACACTGCAGGACACGACTCCCTATGAGGCTTTCTTTGGGAGGAAGCCTTCCGTGTCCCACTTTCGCATCTTTTGCTGTGCTGCTTTTGTCCATATGGACAAGAAGAAGAGGAAGTCAAAGCTCGCCTCTAAGTCGCAACAGCTTATCTTCGTGGGCTATAGCATGACCACAAAGGGATATCGGCTCTACGACCCGACTACACGGAAGATTGAGGTGAGCAAGGATGTGATCTTCGATGAGGCTTCGGCCTCCGAGGATCCAAGTGAGGGATCTCTTCCAGGTGCTTCTTCGACATCGACAGACCCTCTCCCCCCTTCTCTCCCTTCCCTTCCTTCTAGGATACCTCTTTGCACCCCTCCTTCTTCGGCTCCTCCCCCCCCCCATTCCTCCTCCTACTTCGGCTTCTCCTCCCCCTTTGGCAGAAGTGACTCCTTCTTCTTCGAGTACTTTCACCCTTTCAGCCTCCCTTTCGGAGTCTTCTAGGGATCCACAGCCATACGATGGGGAGCCTTCTTCAGACGAGGAGAATCTACCTTACCCTGGTATGGGGGAGTCCCTTTCTGAGACATGTGCTTTACAGGTTCCGGAGGCTACACGGTCTCCCTCACAGCAGCAGGAGTCTCTTAGGATTCCTTTGTGGTATCGCCGGCTTATGCAAGATTCAGGTGTTACTCACTTTTCTGCTTCTTCTACAGGTCCACACAAATCAGCCCGCTTACAGGCCCAGCGGGATAGTTCACTTTGTGTGAACTATGCTCTTATGTCACAGATTCTTCAGGATTCTGAGCCTTCCACAGTGGAGGAGGCTCTTGCACACGATATTTGGCGACAGGCTATGCAGGCAGAGCTCGATTTCATCGAGCGGAACCATAATTGGGAGCTTGTTCCGCGTCCCAAGAAACGGAAGGTGATAGGTGTGAAATGGGTCTTTAAGACCAAGTATCTTGCAGATGGCTCCTTGGACAAGCATAAAGCTAGGCTTGTTGCCAAGTGTTTTGCACAGCGAGCCGGTTTGGATTACTTTGAGACTTTTGCTCCTACCGCTCGGATGTCTACCATTCAAGTTATTTTGGCTCTTGCCGCTCACCGTTGTTGGCCTGTTTATCAGATGGATGTCAAGTCAGCCTTTCTGAATGGCGTCCTTGAAGAGGAGATCTATGTTTCACAGCCTCCCAGTTTTCTTGTGCAGGGGAAGGAGAATCATGTCTACAGGCTGCAGAAGGCCCTTTACGGCCGGAAGCAAGCTCCTCGTGTTTGGTACCAGCGGATTAACCGCTTCTTTCTTCAGAGTGGTTTTCAACGCTCCAATCATGACCCCAACCTTTACTTTACGGTTGCGGGTTCTCTTTGTGTTTTGCTTATCTTGTATGTCAATGATCTTATTATTACAGGGAGCGACACTCCGCCAGTGGAGTATACTCGGTCTATTTTGCGACAGGAGTTTGACATGACGGATCTAGGGATCCTTCACTTCTTTCTAGGCCTGGAGATCTATCAGATGGCACGAGGCATCTTTATCTCGCAGCACCGTTACATCTCCGTGCTTCTTTCAGAGTTTGGTATGGCCAAGAGTCGGCCTATTTCATGCCCCATGGACCCTGAGTCCAAACTTTTGGCAGATGGAGTTCCCCTTTCTGATGCCACCCGTTACAAGTGCCTTGTTGGTTCACTTATATGGCTTCTTCACACTCAGCCCGATATCTCTTTTGTGGTGGCTTTGTTGTCTTCTTTTATGAAGACTCCTACTCAGGACCACAAGAGGGCTCCCTTGCGTGTTCTTCGGTATTTACAGGGGACTCGATCCTACGGGATCATGTATGGAGATGGGATCACTCTTTCTAGATAGAGTGATTCTGACTGGGCAGGTGATGTGGATTCGCGACGATCCACTACAGGTTATGCTTTCACCCTTGGCTCCGGTGCTGTCTCTTGGAGCAACAAGAAGCAGCCTAGTATGGCACTCTTCTACAGAGGCCGAGTATCGGGCCTTATGTTCGACCGCTATGGAGGCCGTTTGGCTCCGTTGCTTGATGGCAGAGATTGGCTTTTCCCCGACAGGTCCTACAGAGCTACGCATGGACAACCAGAGTGCCCTTGCTCTGGCGAAGAACCCAGTGTTTCATGCTCGCACAAAGCACATTGAGGTTCAGTACCACTATGTTCAAGAGCGGATCGTGGATTCGGAGCTGGCAGTGGTCTATTGTCCCACCACGAACAATGCGGCTGATCTCTTCACAAAGCCTTTACCTCAGGCTTCTTTGCTTCATCACATGTGGTTGTTAGGTCTTCAAACCCTCCCAGGATCTGAGAGGGGGTGTTAGCCTGCTCTAGTTCAGTGTCAGTCTGCCATCTCCTGGTTGTGAGCTCCTGTCAGAGTCTAGCAAGAGACAGAGGAGCTCTGTCAAATTAGGTATAGCTGTTTTTTGTGGTAGACAGCCTTTAGAGGTTGCTTGTTGGTGCAATCGGCCAGTTTGGCCAAGTCGGCCAGTTTTTTGGCCAGTCGGCCAGATTTATGGTTGGGGGGCTATATATAGCAACCCCCCTCATCAGCCATACACATTGTTTTTCAAGTTCAGCGCAGTCTCTCTCCTCTCCCACTCCAGCATCGGTTCTGCCCTTGTTTCCAGCCTGATCCGGTGCCCTCATTGACGCTTCGGGCTGCGTGCAGGGACTGATCAGTCCATTTCAGAGTATTCAGCATCCATTTCAGTCAGTGCAGATCTTCTTCCTTCATTCTCTACTTTCTCTCTGTCTCTCCTCTGTGTTCGTGTTTTCTTCTTCCATTGCACACTCTCACAACTAATCCAAGTTCTTGCAATCTTTGGAATTCAACTGATTCCAAGCTGTCATAATGTCTACTTCAAAGATACTTGTCAACCAATTTTAAGCAAATATTTGCTTGAACCGGACCCAAGTGGTAGGTGACTTCCCTTGAATAAGAAGTGTAGAGAGGTACTGTGCATTAGAAAGTAACTGGCAGCAATGCATCCTAAAACTTCTTATTATACTAATCCAAGTTCTTGCAATCTTTGGAATTCAACTATTCCAAGCTGTCATAATATCTACTTCAAAGGTACTTGTCAACGAATTTGAAGCAAATATTTGCTTGAACCGGACCCAAGTGGTAGGTGACCTCCCTTGAATAAGAAGTGTAGATCACCACTGCAATACATTTCCCTTCAAAAATGTGGCCGCCTTTCGTATCTTAGATGCCTCTATAAAGTTGCCTCCAAAGTAGGCTGCATCAAACTGCTAAATAAAAACAAGTTGCCTCTATAAAGTTGCCTCCAAAGTAGGCTGCATCAAACTGCTAAATAAAAAAAGTGCTTTCAGCCTATCTTGTGCACCATTGAAAGACTCAAACTTCACACTTTTGCCACCTTCATCGTAGTCCTTCAGCAGACCTATGGGAGTCAAGTTATCATAAATAGGTTGCTACAAAAGGATGCATTTACTGTGTTTACAAGATAACCAGCACTATTAGATGCTCCTACATGACCAGCACCAAATCCTTGTGCTCCAACAATCCCTGGGGGGGCAGATACATATCCATATGGCCCGCTTTGTGCCCCAAGCATCATGCCTATACTGCCATACATGGGATTAGGCATTCCACTTGCATTACCCGGATACATTGGATGTTCTGAGCCACGCATTGGCTACTGCATACCATAGGGATTTGAGCCCTGCATTTCCGTATGCGGTGTCTATCCCACTATAGCACGAAAAATGGTACCACCACCAAAGTATCCTTGTTGTCCCATGCTTGCATGTGCATAATTACCTTGCTACCCATGTTTCCATGGATTGGCACTACCAAGTTGGCCATGCATTTGCACTTGTTGCCCCACAGGTACCAATTGTTTGTGCTCATCAGGCATTTTGGGCTCTTCCAAAGAAGGCTTAAGCATTTCCTTCGGTTCTTGTGTCTGTCTCGAAGCTATAGAAGGTGTCTTCTTCTCTTTGCCTCTGTTGTCCTTCCTTGGGGCATCCACAAATCGAGAAAACTGGGGATCCTTTGCCAATTTAGTAAAAAGATTTGCTGCAGTACGAATTTGATCCTTGAAGCAATCATCGAATTATTCATCCCCTTGCTGGTCATCAACCTCTTTATGCATTGAAGTGCCAATATTTGGGTCATTTCCCACATTTTCAGATTGCTGTGCATGCTGAGAAACATGCCCAGCATCGGTCATCGCATTTCCCCCTTCACCACATGACTCACCAAGGAGTGTTGCATCCTCTCCACTTGATTCCATACCACCATGTGAAGACATGCTTACTATAATTCACTGTTGAGAGAAATTTCAATACTAAAGCAATAGTCTCAAGCTGCAATCAAGTGCCATGGGCCCACCAATTCAAAGGATTTAATGGTATCCGACAATGGAACCCTATAACCAACCTTCCTTCCTTGGATGAGTGGTAATTCCCTAATTACAACTTAGTTACAGCAGCAACATTTATTCCAAAACTAACAAATGCTAATTAACTCACAATCTTGGACAATGGACACCTTATTGGCCCCAGAAACTAGCACCCCTTTTAGTATTTCTTTAACTCAATAGAAGAAGAAGTTGATGCACAATAGGATTTTCCCAATCCCTTTCAGTATTCCAACTCCCCTTGCTATCCACAATGACCAGCAAGTTTTCAATCTGATTTTCCCCTTGATTCGGGCAATCAATTGACCTACACCCGCTTTGATGGAGATGGAAAATGCCCCAAATGCAAGTCTTCAATCTGATTTGCCCCTTGATTCGATCAATCAATTGGCCTACACCCGCTTTGATGGAGATGGAAAATGCCCCAAATTCATTGATTTGCTGGTCCCTCCATTTGAATTTGACTGAAAACAGCTTCAACCTTGTTGAATCCAAGTTTTGGAGCTTTCGATTTCTGGCATGCATCCCGACGCTACTACTAAATCCTAACTCTTGCTGCAAATTAGATTTTACAACAGAGAAATCTAAAATTTCTCAATGCTCTAATCTTCGGAGCAAGGATGTAGAAAAGCTAGAAGATGAGAAAGAATATGAAGGAGAGAGAAAATTCACACTTTCTTCGCAAAGAACTGAAGAAAATCAGTCATTTACTGCTACTGCCCTGTCTCAGACAGCCATGGAAGCTATCACCTATAACTTAGGACCACCAGAAAGACTGTTGTCCCCTCTTATGTGCTATCATCTGCACCAAAAGGACCTTGGGCTATGGTCACTTGCTCCTAGAGGGCTCCAAATTGCTATCACTTGTTGCTGTAGGACTGATCCCTGGTGGCTGCAAATCACATCAACAACCTCTCCTTGCTCTCTAGCAACCTTTTTCTCTCTCACAATGGCTATAATGAAACCAAGGAAATATCATGCGAAGAATCAAGCAATAGTAGACGAACCAAGCCCAAAATATTCTTTGTAGCATGCAAACATTGCCTTGTTAGCGAAACATGGTAAATCCCATAGTGTATTGCCACCCTCTGTACATTAAGAAGCAACCTATCAAACAAGGCCAAGCCTTCCAATGGAAAATCACACAGAAACCTTACCAAAGCTAGCTCATATATTGTTTGAAGACAGCGTGACGTGGAAAGGATGAGTTGAAGCCCAAGGGCAGCCTGCCCAAAAGACCCTTGAAAGCATCCACATGCTGCTTGGTCATATCAAGCTGCAAAGGGAAATGACCTAATAAGGCATACCTCTACAACAGTTGCATTTGCAAAATTTCTGGTAAGAAGGAATCCTCATGCATATCATAGATATGGTCCAATCAAAACCACATGGCTGAATATTGGGCTGAGTAAAATGTAAACCCCAAAGCCGATGGAGAAAGCCATGACCAAACATCCTGCTTCAAAACATCCATTGCAAAGGCATTCAGAGCCCTGGTTTCTAGCATATCCATCAGAGAATGCTCCGAGGTAAACTAGGAAGGGTCAACACACATATTAAAGTCACCCATCAGCAAGCCCGATCTACCCAAAGACAAGGAATCATGAAGCTGATTCCAAAAGACCTAATGATGCACTAGGCATTGTGCACATAAAGTCCAACCAGCCACAAAACCTCTCCTTCAAAAACAATTTCCACCACTATAAAGCAGCCATGTACATCGTTTTGATAAGTAACCGCTAAAGTTTCTCATGCACCACCATAAGGACACCCGAGTAGTGCACTGCTTTGCTACCAGCATAAAAAAGACAAAAACCCTGGACAATCCAAAATGCGACCAGCATCATCATGACTTCTATGCTCAAGAGTACACAACACATCCCATTAATTCTCATGCAAAATGCACCACATGTCATGCTACATACTGCAAGAACAAAGCCCATGAACATTCCAAGTGGCAATTTTCAATTATTAAAATCAAAATCACATACAAGGCTGCCCACACCTCGCTTGAACTTTATCAGCCAATGCCTCAAGAATTCCATCATCCATGAAATCTACCAAAACCACAAAAGAATTTTGCCTTGGACGAATATACTTTGAAGTGCAGAGGCCAAATCCATTCATCCGGGCTGAACGAGGGTATCTGTGATCCCACGAGGTGATGAACTTCTACCTGTGCGATCAAAGGCAAGGTGTACTGACCGGTCCTTGAGATGCTCAATAGATACAAGAGCGCCTCCCATTCTACTTGGAGCATGGGGAAAAACATCGAAAGGAGCATTATCAGAAGTGGATGCACCCTTCCTTCACACATATGTGCGCAAGGAGTCTGGGGATTACAATGTTGAACCTGTGATGGCCGGACCTCCACACTTTTGATCTTTTTCGAACGAACCTCTATCTAAGCAAGTGCTGGCTGATCACCTAAGTGCCTAGGTTGTTTACCCTCCATAGCCCTCTGTAGAGGGGTAACATGTCAGTGTCCCCAAGAGGGGTAACATTTCTATTCACTTTGTCCAAACACTCTGACATAAAGTGACTCAACTGCCCACAAGAAAAGCAGTGACCTACAAAGATGCCCCATTTGAGCCAAAAAAGCAATGGATGCATACCAGAGCAGTTTATATGCAGCCAGTTAACCCTCTTACAGCCATTGTCCCACAGCATACATAATTTGTTCCAATTAGTAGCATGCAAGGTTGGTGGCACCAAAACCACGTTGATGGCAGCCATGCCATCCGTCAACAAAGGCCAATATACTGCTGGACAAGCTTCAACCACCACCGAGATGGGATATTCACGCTGAAGTAGACATTGGAAATCTACTAGGGGTCTCCAAGGCACAACATGGACAAAGCGGTTGTGGTAAAACAAAGGCAGCTTTGCCAATAAAGCATCCCGCACCTAAGAAGAATGCAAGAGCACCTTGTAAAAGCCCCTGGGGCCTACAAAGATTTCATCCTCACAATCGGCTTGCATCAAAGAGGGCAGCCAATGATGGATCCGAGCAAGCATTGGAGTTCCGTAAAACAATATATGACACCCTTTTCATAAAAGCCAGAAAGTGAGCGCAGCACAGCCTTAGCATCCATGCTAGTATCCACAACATCCTCCTCAACCTTGTCTGAGGCACTGGAAAGATTTTGGTGAACATAATCACCCAACAGAGTGTTCACAAATTCCAGCAAGTGCTCCCAATCCAACTCTTTGGAGTCCTCAAAGATGGTGGCTGCTTGTGCATAAGAGCAGACAAGAGTATGCACCCAAGTAGAGGCCTCTGCGATTCAGGACGTTTGCCTACTGGCTGGTTATCCAAACAAGGTACCATTTCTCCCCCGTTGCCTAATCGAGACCACTGCTTGCAGAAATGTGCTGGACTGCTGTAGGTCACAACCTGCAAGCACTGCAGGTAAGCCCTCTGCACACAGTCTGCTGAAACCGTGTAGGGTGCTCGATCTGCCCCACCAGGGCTTTGCTCTCTCTCCCTGTAGCTCATGTGGTACTCCCATCAGTTGAAGGAGAAAAGGAGAGTCCTCTCTCTCTCTCTCTCTCTCTCTCTCTCTCTCTCTCTCTCTCTCTCTCTCTCTCTCATTCATGTGTGCACACTTTTTTTTGTGAAACAAGTTGAATATATTATGGTAAGGTACAATGGGTGTTATCTCCAAGACAATATAACACACATCAAAAGCATAGGGAAAATATTGAATACATTTAGTGGCAAATCACACGAAGAGAAAGACAATCAAACAAAATTGTATTCAAGTGACCTTCAAAACATGTATGAGCGGAAAGATCAGTCTCCAAAAACAACATGTTTGCAAGAACACCAAACTACCCATTTGTACCAAATATCTCAACCAATCAAAGTAGTATAAGTAAGATCTCAATCCAACAAGAACAATGCCAAAGAACCAAAAGTACTTCCCAAAAGCACCAATAGGAAAGCAAGGTGTCAAATATGCTAACATACAGTCAAGGAAGCATCAAGAGCCTGGGCACCCTAGAGAACAAGATGTACTATTTCATGTGGTGCCCACCAAAACAAACACAAGTTGATCTCACTGAGCTACTCTTTGTAAGGAAGCCACCCACCAATAAGACCAAGTAAACATCATCGTAGTAACATTGATGATTTAAGAGAAAGTTTGCTTTTCCAAATCTGCCAAAGATGCTTCCACCACCATTTCAATGGTTTATCCATATCCGGTGTAGACAGACACATGTAATTTAGCATTGCTCATTAGAGCATGCTCATGCAGTGGTTGTGGAGGCCAGATTGTTGTTGGAGAGAAAACTTACCTCAAGTTGACTAGCAATTGCTAATTGTCCAAATTTCCTTTTTTTTTTAAATGAGAATTCTTCTTTTCCTGTTTTTCTAACCCACAACTAGCAGATATGAGTGAAAAAAACAAACTGTATATGGCAATGCTGTAATCCATGATGTGCACTCTTATTTGCTTATTTGTATACATATGAAACCACACGCACGCACGCACAAACAAACAAAAACAAAACACCATATTTACAAATCTTTTTCGTTTGCATTCTCTTCTTAGAAAGAGCAGGAATAGGGAAACAACCACAGAGAGAGAGAGAGAGAACCTCTTCCCTTACAACACTTGCATGAAACACGCCCTGTCCCCTTGCAAGTATCACATGGTGGATCTGGTCTCTTTCTCCTCTCTCTCCTAACATTTGACTGCAATAACATGAGATGTTTTCAACAAAAACATAAAAGCAACTAGCATGAATTTGGTTTTAAAGTAAGAAATTCAACTAGTATTCTACAAGCATCACAAAAAATACACAGCATTTTTCCATTCTTCTTTTTGCCCCATCCTATTAATGATCTTATATATAGTTTAAGTCTTGATATTTCAACAAAAATTATCCAAAGATATCCAAAACAGCCAAGTGAGCTGACACTTGTTAACTTCACAGATAGTATATAGTTTTACAGTCTTTTTGAATGCAAACAAGAATTTGCTTTGCATCAATAGCATGCACATGTTCCAACAATTTCGGTGTTGCTATGATCATGCTACTACCCAAACCATATACATGAACACTGTTTAAAGAAAGATCATGTAAAATTACTTCTATATTACATATGGAAACCATAATTATATCGAGTACATGTTCATGGGAAGGCGCAAAGCCTTGGCTACCATCTCATGAGTTATCACTTGATCTTTAGGTTTGATAAGGATATTTTACTTTGAGGACTTTCTCACAACCAGAATGCTGGTATGGAACACCAAACCTTGGGATGCAATTGTGGCTCGTAATGCTGCTGGCCCCGCACTTGAGGGTGAGTGTTTTGCTCTACACCTGGGAGGCCAATTGGATGTCGATATGTTGTCAATATGACTTCTATTGTGTCTTGTGTGCAAGTTAGATCTTGGGACGGCATTTAACCAGTATCAAATCATCAAACCTCTCTCCAGCACACAATGCAATACCACCCAAAAAACCATTGTTTGATCATGGAACTTTGATGGAAAGACCCTAACTAGTTCACCTTCATTTCGAATAGGGCAGTATGAGAAACCACTATTGAGAGGTAAACATTGGAGGCATGTGTTGTAGGTGATGCATACAATGAGATGTGGCTCTTGTCCACTGGTACTCGTTCCCAAGATGATGCACAGGTTCTTGTTTGCGTAAGTCTTTCAAACAAGCATTTGGCGATCAAGGGCCTAGGGATTTGCTACTCCATGGTGTTAGAAATTCAGTCATCCCCTGGATGGGCACAAGCAGTGTACTACTGTACAATTAGCACTCTCGGACACAATTATGCATTTCTTGGATATAGGCTAGACAGTTCCATGCAGCCACTAGGTCATTTCCGAGCAATCGACAGGTCACACAAGCTGTATAGGACACCACGTGGCATGTGCATTTATTGTGCAGCATTTTTATCATTATTTTATTGCTGTGATTTCATTATGCAGCAATCGGCCAGTTTTAACTGGCTGACTTGATCATTTTTATGACTATTGTATTGCCTATTTATAGGCTGGCCAACCTCCCAATCATTCTCACTTGTTTTTCAAGTGGAGAGAGATTCATCCAATGGAGATATACTCAACAGCCCTTGTACAAATCTTCCTTCTTCATTTCAGCATTCATTCAGCAAAGATTTCTGCATTCTACTATCTCTTTCTTTCTCCTTCTCTCCATGTTCATTTTCTTTCAGTCTACTCATACACTTCAGCAGTCGCTGCAATCTAACATGGTATCAAAAGAGCATTGAAGGGCTGGTTGATCATTGGAAGATTTGAAAGGGAGATTTCAGCATGACAAAAGTTTGCATTTTTGGTATTCGAGGGCAAGCAAGAGGGCTGTGCATCGACACAAGGCCAAGAGGAACAAGTGAAGCACGGGAAAGGCACCAAGCTGCTGTTTATTGCAGGTTTTGCTATTCGTAAAGGAGAAAGGCTACATTTTCAGCCTTCTCGTACAGATTTTGCATTTTTATCACCTCCAGCAGCAGCAGTTGAAATAGCTGTGGAACGAGCAAAGGAAGTGTTGGAAACGGAGGAAGAGAGAAAGTGTGTGTGAACACAAGACAATGAGCAAAGTGGGCAGCAATTCCACACTAAAAAGATGGGCACCAATTCCACACTCAAAAGATGCAAGTGCTAGAATGCTAGAATGAAAATACAATAGATCTCAAGTAAGTTACACCTATCACGAGACTCCAAAGAAGGTTGCAAAAGACCCTCAAAGACATCACCAATGTCATGTGTAGTTGGCATCCGAAATTGACAATAGGTCTTAATTAAGTTACAACTATCATGGGACTCCAAAGAAAGTTGCAAAAGACCCTCGAAGGCATCATCAATGTCATGTGTAGCTCGCATCCGAAATTGATCGTGTGAAAATGCAGCATTTTCAACAAATATGGCATCCCAACTAACAAAAAACTTTCTTCGTGCATGGATTATACAAGCGATAGCCCTTGCTCCCCAAACTGTATCCAATAAATATGCATTTTATAGCCTTGTCATCGAGCTTTCCACAAAGCTCTTTCGAAACATGTGCAAAGGCTACGCATCCAAACACCCAAAAGTAGTCAACTTTGGGTTTCTTGCCATGCCAAGCTTCAAACGATGATCGTCTTCAGTGCTTTGGTGGGTGCAAGATTTAATACATGATTCGCATACCGAAAGCTTTCTAGCCAAAACTTATGAGGCAACCCCTTGCTTTTCAACATACAATGAGTCATCTCCAAAAGTGTTCAATTTTTACTTTCAACAAGATTATTTTGTTAAGGTGTTATTCTTACAATGGCTTGATGTGTAATGCCATTGTCAAGCAAATATGTCTCAAAAGCACGAGACATGTACTCCGCCTCCTCTATCTATACAAAGTGTCTACACTTTCAAGTCAATTTCAGTCTCAAGCTTAGCAAGACAATGTTTAAAATGCATAAAGAAGTCAGATTTTGCTTTTAGCCCATCCACCCATGTACACGGAGAGTAGCCATCAATAAAGGTGACAAAAGAAAGATGACTCCTAGGGCCCAAGTGCACATGTCCTCATGGGACCACACACATAAGAGTGAATGAGCTGTATTTTTTCACTATACTTTTTGAAAGCAAACCTATGCATTTTGCCCAAAATACATCCTTCACATACATGAGGAGGTGGGGTCTCCACTGGAGGCAATGTATCTACCATATGACACCTCTGAAGGATTATAGACTACCAAAACTCATATGTCCATAGCGGCCATGCCATAGCTCCGCATTCTACATTGTGGGCAAAAAACTACTAACTATCAAAGTATCACGAGAGTATCTATCATACGTGTCCAACAAAAAGAGACCCTTATACAAGGTGCCAAATAGCCTGAGTGCATAATCCATCTCTCTATCTCTGATAATGCATTTGTCATCCTCAAAGATGACTTGAAAGCCATGCTTATTAAAAGCAAATATAGACAACAAATGCTTTGTAATGCCAGGCACAAATACACATCAAGAAGCATGAAATCAAAACCATATGCAGCAAGAATTGTGACTAAACTAATGCCACATACATCATAACTACTATTGTTCACACATCTAACACGTTTCCCAATAAGGGGGGTGAATGCAAACAGGTAAAGAAACGCTTCCTAGAAGTGGTATGCTTTGATGCCTCGCTGTCAAAATACCATGCGTGCTGCATTTTAACAGTATTCAATGCTAAATCACCCATCAAAAAATTAAAACTGCATGTAAAAAATGCATAGACCTCCACAAAGTTGGCTGTGTTGAGCTAATATAAGTATTAAATGCTAAATTAGCTACTTAAACGGCCCCAAAAATGCTTAATTAATCAAAACCCTAAAATAGTGTGTGGTTTCAGAGAGTTTCAAAACGGTGCACAATACGAGGTCTCAAAACTTTCTATAAATAGACATACTGTCCTCCATTCATTCCAATCTCGTTTTTGCAAGTTTCATGCCATCTAGCTTTGCTTCCCACTGTCAAAATATAACGTACGAGCGAGACAGTAGGGTTTGCGGGGAGGAACACGAAGTGAACTCAGCAAACATGGAGAAGAGAAGAGAAGAGAGAAGAAACTGTGATGAATGGAATGATGAAGATCTGAGTCATGGAGTGAATGTGATACAAGGGAACAAGGGTGCCGTAGTACAAGGAAGATGATGATGACAGCCGCGAATCACGAACCACAATGTCTTTCTGAAGGGGTGTGAGGGTAGTGGAGAAGCTGGAGAGAAGAGGTGACGGACTGAATGAATCAACCGTAAGGAATGAATAAGAGAGTGACCTATAAATAGGCACAGTCAATCTAGGATGGCGCCCCTTTTTGGGGCTGCAAACCCTAAACGCAAAACGCAAAAACGCAAAAACACAAATTGCGGGTGAAGGGTGAAGGGTTTCTCAACACCCCCTCTCAAGCCCAAAAAGGGGAACAAGAGATGAAAAGCCCTAAAAAGAGAAGTGATCTGAGAGAGTTTCAATGGCCTCCCAAAGACCCTAATTTTTGGGGCACCCTTCTACATCTATAAATAGACAACCTGCCCCCATTCAGCCTCATTGCGTCTGTGCAGGTTTCACACTCTTCAGTGCAGATTTCAACCATTAGTCTACGTCCACATGGCTGTCTAGCCTTCGCGACTGCTGCCACCTCTCTCTCCAGCCTTGCAGTGCCCTAGCGTCTTCCTCCAGCTGTCGCCCACAGTCCGGCGCCATTCCTCGTGCTGCATTTGGCCCTGTTCCTCATGGCCAACACCCCGACCCTCATCTACTCTCTACGTTTGCAGCTTCTGGCTGTTGGCGCTAGTAGGCAGCCCACCTCCTCCATCAAGCGACCTCCAGTACCCTGTATTTTGGTCCTCCACTGCCAGGAGACTGCTGATTGATGCTCTCCTCCATTAGGCAACGCTCTATCTGCTGTGTTTGCAGCCTTCTAGGGCCGCCCTCTTCCCTCTACATCCTCTACTGCTTGTGTTTGGTTCTCCAGCAGCCTCTGGTACCATCGTTTTCCAACTCTACTTTCTCACTCCGACTGGTGGTCACAGACTTGGGATCCATCTCCGGTGGACGTCACACTCCGACATTGCTCTGCCCTTGAGCACACTGTGCACTCTTACATTCATTTACAGCATTCATTCACTTCAAAGTTGTGTTCTCACTCTCCCTTCTTCTGTTTGTGTTTGAGTTTCTGTGTTTGAGGTTTAAGTTTTGCATTTAGGATTTGAGTTTTGCTCTCTGTGTCTACATTTGTCTCTTTGTATTTCTGTCGTGGTCGTACACTCTGTGTGTCCTCAGTGCAAACCCTGGCAGTTTTCTTCACATGGTATCAGAGCCGATGCTCTTGTAAAGAGTATCCTGTGGATATTGTGGAGAGCTAGTTTTTGTACGAGGCACATAATACGACTCGTAACCGATTTCCAATGTCCTAGACACCTCCTTCTCCAATTCCTATGATGTCTTATCAGGCTTCTCCATCATTGGACGACTTGAGACAGTATTATGGACTCGGTGAGGAGGACGACACTCCACCTTCACCTTCTTCTTCTACTCCTATTCCAGATTTCACTAACATGACAGAGGAGGACTTTAAGGAGTACTATCGCAACAAATACGGCGATGTTTACACCCCTCCTACCAATTTTGCTACCACATCCGGACCGGTTGGTGAGGCTGGTGACCTCACCGATCATGGAGGACATACGGCATTCGAAACGTCTCGCGATCCATCTTCATCATCTCAACCAGGTCCAATGTCAGGTTTATACAATTCTTTTGTGTTGCATGAATCAAAACCCTCGCCTATTTCTTCTTTTGAGGTACAGGATCCGGATGGCTTTGCGTATGTGAACTTCAATAGAGGGGGCTTATGAAGCAAACGGAATTCAAGTACATCTACAGCTTCTATTTCATTTGAGCATATCACACACACTTCTCAATTCCCTCCCATCCCACCCTCTTCTATATCACACCTTGATCACCTCTCATCATCTTTTCAAAACCTTGGATTACACTCCACATCTAATCACACACCCTACGCATTGGATCTTCCATCTCCGCTCCTAGCACCTTCTCCTTCTCTACCCCATTCTCTACCTCTTTGCACCATGGTACTTTGTTAGGGGGAATGCCACCCTTTAACGCAATGTCTCTCACCTTTCAGCAAATGAGCAAACCCATAACTCCTGGGTCGACTGTGATGGGCATCCCCCTCACTATCCCTAGCTTCACATCTCACATGACCACTCAAACGCAAGGGTTTCCATCCTCTGCTTATGGTGCGTCTTCATACTCTCCTTGGGTTACATCTATGCAGGGATTCCCAACTTCTACTCCCCGTGTTCCCATCCCACCTCCTTGGGTTCCTCATGCGGATACCATGCCCATGCCTAGTCAGCAACCCATCCCTACCTATGGATCCACCTTGCACACTACCCGCATGCCTGGTGAACACTCTGGGGCCCCTTCCCAACACTCCCCCATCCTACTCACACTACACTTTTTCACACTATCCATCTCCGAGCACTACCACTCCTATTGCAATGGCCAAGAATGCCTTCACGGATAAGACACGTTTTAACGGGTCAAATTTCACCACTTGGTCGAATTTTATATAACAAGTGCTTGAGTCTCAAGATCTTTGGAACCTCGTCATTGGTCTAGAGACTATGCCTGACTAGCTAACCTTGACTATATCCGTCAATGGAGAGCCTGCAATGCCACAGCCAATGTTGAGCTAATACAGGGATTACTTCCTGAGTTTCACTCTCATCTACAACACTTCCCGCTTGTATCAGAGCGTTGGAATCACCTTCTCGACCGCTATGCGACTCGTGATTGTACTCGACGCATCAATCTCAACGTTGAGCTTCAAGAGTTCTCTATTAAGAAAGGAGATGATCTCAAAGTCAAGCTAGCTGAATATAGGCAATTTGAAACCAACCTTCCTCCTCGGATAGGGTGGTAAATCCCTGATTACAACTTAATTACAACAGCAAACAATAAATGCAAATCTGAAAATACAAATTTACATACTAATCTTGGACAATGCACACCCGATTGGCCTCAAAATTGGTGACCCTTTCGGTATTTCTTTAGCTTTATTGAAGAAAACGTTGACTTACAATGGGATTCTCTGAAACCCTTTCGGTATTTCAACTCCCCTTGCTGTCCAAAGTGACCAGCAAGTCTTCAATCTATTTTTCCCCTTGGTTCGGACACTCAATTGGCCTTCACCTGCTTTGATAGAGATGGAAAATGCCCCAAATTCCATTATTTGCTGGTCCCTCCACTTAAATAGGCTAAAAACATCTTCAACCTTGTTCAATCCAAGTCTTAGAGCTTCCAATTTCTAGCACAATTCTCAAGGCTGCTGCTAAACCCTAATTTCTACTACATATTAGGGTTCAGAGCAGAGAAATCTGAAATTTTTCAGCCTCCAAGGGTCAAAATGCTGAGATCTTCAGAGCAAGGTTGTGAAATGGCTAGGGGATGAGAGGGAAAGCTGTAGAGAGAGAAAATTCAGAGTTTTGTCGCGAAGAATGACTGAAAATTAATCAAATGCAGCAGCTGCTGCCCTGCCACAACAGCTTGTAGATGCAAAGAACTGAAGAAAATCAGTCATTAACAGCTGCTGCCCTGTCTCAACAGCCTATAGATGCTGCCTTCTGCTGTTAATTGGTCTTCTCTTGCCTTTGGCAGCCTCAAAAGGTCCTCCAATGGCTGCAAATCAAACCAGCAACCCCCCCTCCCTCTCCCTTGAAAGCTGAATTTATAGAAGTGCTTCTGTTCAACCTCTAAGGACGTTTTTCGGTCTTGCATGGGCATTTTGGACAAGTGGCAGCCTTCCCAAAGGGTTTTTCCAGAATTTTTCATAATTAAATATTAATTTTCAATCTTTAAATACTATAAATTAATCTAATAATTATTTCGATGCCCTGAAAAATAATCTGACTGGCCAATAATTAAATTGGCTAGGCAACTTTCATTCCCGAGTGTCTCTATGCCATCTTTGACCATCAGATTGGCATTAGGTACCATTAGACGCCACTTCTCTAGTATCACCAACTGACACTTATGGCCAAATGGATGACCTAGGCCAACAACTGGCACCAAATACCACCAAATACTTGTGCGACATAACTTATAGCAACTTTTGCCTTTGACATCTCATGATTTCTTGGGATCCCGGACTCGTAAATTTACTTTTAACCCCAGTTGCACCTCACATGTACAACATTTGCTTAATCATGTGATTAAGAATTAATCCACATGTTAAGTGAGGTTTCAAAAATACACATCCTCATGACACGGTTACTTGCCGAGTTCGCCACTACTAGCTCTCCAAAGTCATATGACGATCAGGCTACATTCTTTTTTAATAAGCTGCCCGAAAAGTACTTCAATTTCATTCAACACATCATCTCTTAACCTAGATTGCCAACCTTCTACGAGTTTGAGTGTCAGTTCTTGTGTTACGCGAGACTACATGATCAAGTCCACAAGAAATCCTCATCACAGCCTTATTCAATGCAGAGGGGGTTGGTTGCCTCTTCTTCAGGAGGGAAAACCACCAGTGGCAAGAACTCGCAAGATACTAAGGGAAGCCAATCAAAGGGTGACTCCTCTTCCTTAGATAGAACCAAAGAATCTAGACCTATCTGGCAGCAACTCCCTAAGAAAAACCGGTTTTGCACACACTGCCAGAGAGCAAGCCATGTGGATGAGGAGTGTCGCTCCAAGGCCCAAGGTCTTCCACCTAAAAAGCCTCATCAAACCACTGCGACTGCACAGTCCAGTGGGGCTATGCCTTACTTCATCTGCTCCTTCAACCCTAAGAAAAACCAGTTTTGCACACACTGCCAGGGAGCAAGCTATGTCAATGAGGATTGTCACTCCAAGGCCCAAGGTCTTCCACCTAAAAAGCCTCAGCAGACCACTATGACTGCATAGTCCAATGGAGCTAAGCCTTCCGCTCTTGCTTCATCTGCTCCTTCAACACCCACCATTGCTGCTGGACATGTGGCTCGAGTATAGCCTCAGCAGCCCATCTCTTTCACTACCCCTAAGGGATTGGCTGATTGGTCTACAGGTTTCGATCCCATTACACTTCATGCATCCATCTCACCTTTCTCTCCACCTCATCATGCGTTTCCTTAGCGAGCCCTGCTGCTGGACATACACAATGGTGGCCACCTTCTTAGACTAGCATGTCTCTAGGTCGTTTCGGATACCCTAGCTCAATCTAGCATTCATTTTTCACACTCTTAGAGTCGGGTCTATAGGATTCATTGTCCTTAGCTTTTCCATTCTTTTGTCTTCCGCTGCATTTACTCACACACATACACATTCATTGCATTTAGTTTGAGTTAGATTTTCTTTCTGTTATGTTTTGCTTTGGCGCGTCTCACCACCCACCTCTATGTTTGCAAATTCTCATCTCTTTTGCAAGGTTTTGTCTTTCAGTGTAGGGCTAACTTGCAGATTGCTTTGGTCCTACCTGGGCTAGAGACGTGGAGACACACACCGTTCCTTTCATGGTTTCATCATCCTAGGAGTGTTTCTCTTTTTCCAGCATGGCGGTTTTCCCTCGCGAGGCAGATCGTGTCGCATCTCTCTCAATGCTATCATGGTGGTGACTTCTACCTTACTCTTCTAGCAGAAAGCTTCATCCACTTCATCTTCTTTCATTCCTTATGGTTCTCGGCACCATATGAAGACCGACATCAAGCCCCTCTTTCTTCTTCGGCATCTACATCCACGTTGAGAGGGGGTTTCTACCCTTCTTGGTATTCTACAGACTTTAGCACTTTGTCTTCGGCATCGGCTTCTTCCCCCTGTTGTACCTTACGCTTTGCATTGCATGATTTCATCCTCCTTGTACTAGGACACTTGGGCAAGTGAACAATCTCTCCATGAAGGACATTGTCCAAGTGGCACTTGCTACATGAGCATTCTTCAACATGTAGTATACTTTGCATCTCATTGTGCAGAGCACCACTTGAGCGGATCCTAAGCTATTTCCACCAGCAACTGTTGTTACCACACAACCATCCTCCTCCATCACATGAATACCTCATTCCCTATTTTTTCCTCGTCATCGACACCCTTGAGTGGATGGGTTAGCTTGCTCTGTTTTGTGATGTGTTGGGTGTACCCTCCTTATTTCCGTCATCTGGGTCACTATTACTCAATCGGCCGCCTCCCATAAAGTTTACCTCAATTATTCAAAAAAAAAAAAAAACCTCCATGTGATTCCAACCGCCTTTTGTAGGGCTTGTTGGTAGGCCACTGGGCAGCCGACGTGCACCCTTTGTCTGATGCCCTATCCTCTCTGGGGTGACTACTTGGATTCCCTTAGTAAGATAACCATTGCCTTTGTAGTCTTGGTAGACCACTGGGCAGCTGACGTACACCCTTTGTCCGATGCCCTGGCCACTTTGGGGTGGAACGCCTTGGGTTAAGTAAACATCATAGTGGCTCGCCTAACCTTTCAGCTCAGTTTTGGGCTTGAGAGGAGGTGTTGAGCTAAAACATGCTTGATTAGCATTCTTAAATAACCCCAAAACACACTTAATTAATGAAAAACCCTAAAAAGGGGGGCGGTTTGAGAGAGTTTCAGTGGCCTCCCAAAAACCCTAATTTTTGGGGCACCCTTCAACATCTGTAAATAGACAAGCTGCCCCCATCTAGCCTCATTCCGTTTGTGCAGGTTTCACACTCTCCAGTGCAGATTTCAGCCATCAGTCTACCTCCACGTGGCTGTCTAGCCTTCGCGGCTGCTGTCACCTCGCAGTGCCCTGGCGCCTTCTTCCAGTTGTCACCCACTATCTGGCGCCATCCCTCTTGCTGTATTTGGCCCTATTCCTCATTGCCAACACCTCCACCCTCATCTGCTCTCTATCTTTGCAGCTTCTGGCTGTTGGCAACAATAGGCAGCCCACCTCCTCCATCAAACGACCTCCAATACCTTGCGTTTTGGTCCTCCACTGCCAGGCGATTGCTGGTTGATACTCTTCTCCATCAAGCGACACTCTATCTACTGCGTTTGCGGCCTTCTGGGGCCGCCCTCTTTCCTCTACATCCTCTACTGCTTGCGTTTGGTTCTCCAGCAGTCTCTGGTACCATCGTTTTGCAGCTCCTCTACTTTCTCACTCCGACTGGTGGTCACAGACTTGGGATCCGTCTCCGATGGACGTCACACTCCGACATTGCTATAACCTTGAGCACACTGTAAACTCTTACATTCATTTACAGCATTCATTCACTGCAGAGTTGTGTTCTCTCTCTCCCTTCTTCTGTTTATGTTTGAGTTTCTGTGTTTGAGTTTTGAGTTTTGCTCTCTGTGTCTACGTCTCTCTTTGTGTTTCTGTCCTAGTCGTACACTCTGTGTGTCCTCGGTGCAAACCCTAGCAGTTTTCTTCACAGCCCATCCTACTGTTATGGACTTCAATTATACTTGAGCACGTGTTCTCTCTCTTAAGGAAAGACTTGATGAGTCCCCTTTTTGCTCAAAGTTTCCCTCTTCCTTTGATTCAAATCTCTGTGATATTGATCGTGGTTCCTTTTCACTCCCCACCTACACATCACTTGATCCTTATAGGGCATGCTCTAGTTTGTCTTCTCTTTTCCGTTGCATATTTCTCCTTTAACTTACATTCTTAGTATGCCTACCTTTTGGTAGTGGGAGTCTTTTCACATTTTTCCATAGCACCTACTTGCACTTTCTATTGAAGTTGAGGTCTGCATGTTTTATGATCTTATGTAGTTGTTTTTGTTTCCTCTTGCGGCTTGACATTTGCTTCTACAGGATCTACCGCCTAGCTTGAAGTGAAAACTTGAATCATTCGGCACTCCTTTTCATGGCTACATCTTTTGGTGGCACTTCTTTCCCAAGATTTGTCATTGCAAATTTGGAGGCCACCTTGAAGGCTATTCATTTCACAAGATTTCACCTGGAGATGTATCTCACTCTTCTTCTTTGGGTGCTACTTCTTTTCCCCATCGGCATCAACATCTTGGGAATAGAGGGGATGCTTACTTCCTCCTCCACCGTCTAATGGTGAGAGGGGGCGGTCTACAATTTTCCCTTCCACTTTGAGAGGGGGCAACTTCTTCTCTTGATAGCGACAATGATGATGCTTACACATTTTGTTTCAGACATTGTATTTATTGTACATTTTTTAATATTGTATCTTCATTTACACTGTCAGGATGACATGACTATAAAAGGACACTTGGGCAAGTGAACAAATTTTGTAGAGGGCATTCTCCAAGCGGCACCATTATACAGCATTTTGCGTGAGCATAACATCTTGCATCTCCCTTACCATAACTCCAATACATTGGCATTCTGTTCATGTAAATATACATCTATACGCATTTATCCCTTTTCAGTCACCTTGGAATGGTTGACTCTAGATTCACCATATTCGCGGCATTCCCATGGCAATCTCCAAGGCAATTCTCTCCACTTACTTAATTTGCCTTGCTAGCTTGCTTGCCACCCTTTTTTTTCCTCTCCACATACCCCTCATGTTTGCTACACACCCCATTAGCCTCTTTCTTTGTTATCGGCATCCAATAGTAGTTGGAATAGTCTATTTATTTTGTGAAAGCCTTTGGGTCTGGTTACTTGTCTCATATCCATTACTAAATCAACTACCACCTTCCTTTTTTTTGAAACAATCATTATTAACCACCCACACCCCCCCCCAAAAAAAAAAAGGTCATTGTCGTTCCATCCGCCTTTGCAAGCCTTGGTAGACCACTAGGCAGCCGACATGCACCCTTTGTCCAATGCCCTAGCTTCTTTGGGGTGACTACTTGAACTCCCTTAGTAATATAACCATCACCTCTATAGTCTTGGTAGGCCGCTGGGCAGCCACTGTGCACCCTTTGTCCGATGCTTTGGCTACTTTGGGATGGGACACATTGGGGTAAAAACAAATCCACCCTAAAACACTCAAAAATTTGGGTTGGCCTTCCTTTCTAGATCAGTCTTTGGGCTTGAGAGAGGGTTTTGAGCTAACATAAGCATTACATGCTCAATTAGCCATTTAAACAGCCCCAAAAATGCTTAATTAATCAAACCCTAAAATGGTACATGGCTCGAGAGAGTTTTAAAATGGTGTATAGTACAAGATCCCAAAACTTTCTATAAATAGGCATGTAGCCCTCTGTTCAGTCCAACCTTGTTTTTGCAGATTTCAAGCCTTCTCTTCCCACACCCCATTCTCAGAGAAAATCTCATCCGAAGTACCCATTGCTGTCTACATCAATCTGGCGCCTGATTCCAACCTCCACCATGCTGTTCTCAGACCTTCCAACCATCACCTTGCTGATCCAGCCACACAGTTGCTGCATTTGCTGCCGGTCA
This sequence comes from Lygodium microphyllum, assembly GCF_053477565.2. Lineage (NCBI taxonomy): Eukaryota > Viridiplantae > Streptophyta > Polypodiopsida > Schizaeales > Lygodiaceae > Lygodium > Lygodium microphyllum. Next base: position 80,441,057 of record NC_141139.1, read on the forward strand.
ACCTTTCTCCACAATTGGTAACCACTTCTAGACCACTTTCTACTGGCCAAGCGCTTCCTGCATTCATCAATATAATGACTGAGCTTCTTGCAATAATGACATTTTCCCTTTTTCTTGGACTTTTTGGTGTCTTGGGCAGCCTTATTTTATGGCTGTCCCCATCAACATTTTACTGATTTTTCACATTTTGCCCGACTTCACCTTTGCCATTGTACTTTGAGAGCATAGCCACATCACCCGAACGCAATTCAACTCGAGTCTATTCCTCTTGCAGCAAGAGGCCCTGCAACCCTACAAATGTAAGGAATTGCTGTTTCCCCCCCCCCCCCCCCCCCCCAAAAGACGACATCAAAGAGGTGTGGAAACCAAGATGACGCAAGAAGAGAGTTCAAGGTGATGTTTACCAATTCTACATCCTGAATGACCTCATCAACATTAAGCAACTGCTCACACAAATCCTATATGTGCAAAAGGTGATCCATCATACTATTACCCTCATCCATGTTCACATTACCTAGCTCTCTACAGAGATAAGATATCCTGGTCTCATTACATGCTGCAAACATGCACTCAAGTACATCCCAAGCAGCTTTTGAGGTCCTACAAAACCGAAAGTATGTGTGCAGGGCTGCATGCAAGATTGCAAACGGGACTTTGTGCACACTAAAGACAACAACAGCACCTTCTCTAGAACAGCAACTTCTCTTTCAAAACAACTGTTCCTCCCCCCAAATAGTAGCTCCTCCCTCTAAAACAATAGCTCCTCCAAGCAACAGTTCCACACACAAAAGATGCAAGTGCTAGAATGATAGAATAAACGTGCAATAGGTCTTAAGTAAGTTAGATCTATCCCTAATTCAACTAGAGTTAATTTAACTCTAGAACTAACACTAGAAGTGGTGACGCAATGTCTTAATATAGTTGTGTTCACACTATAAACCAACTAAGTAAAACATTGGGCACTGTCCATAGAATTGGCAAATTCTAACAGGAAGCCCTAGCAAGCTGCCTTTTCGAAGTCAAAGGGGGCTACCCTTGTTTTTGTGCAAGTTATTCTAGTGGCAATGTCTATCGAGCTCAACGTGGAGTTCCAAGTTGTTATGGACTATAACGTCCCTCTATTACCTACTCTTCCTCAAAACCACAAGCTCAATGGGGAGAATTACTGCAATTGGCAAGTAATGATGCTTGCCATCTTGGAGTCCTATGATTTGGCAATGCTCATGACCAAGGTCATAGACCATCCTACCACCTGTGATGTCGCCAAAATTTCTGCAAATGAGAAAGCTCAGTTGGCGAAGGTACACGCACATTGGACAAACTCAATGCCTATATCTAATCATTCCAATTTTGCTCTTGCACTCTGGCTATGATAGCTCACATCGACCATTTGATCATTGCTCGAAATATAGCTCAAATTGGATCATTTGTATAATCAGATGACCATGATGAAACGAGTATCTCTAGAGATACAAACGTGGATGTTGAGCCCGTCCAAGTCCACTTCCATGCGAGATCATACCAATAAGATTTGGTAATTGCATACGCTAGTCCACAACGCAAGGAACACAATTATCTCAAAGGACATGGAGATAACTCTTCTGTCCCAATTAACACCTTGATTTAGTGCATTTTACCCCGCCTTGATAGTTTCAAGGCTAACAAACACCCTTAAGTGGGAGGCGTTGGTTCCCATGGTCATGGATCAAGAGGAACAACTCAAAGGTCAAAACACTCCCAAGTAGAAGGCCTTGACAGGAGAATCTTCCCAACAAAAGGGATGTTGGAAAATGACAGCCAGCTATGGAGGAGAGAAAAGAGAGACAATGAGAGTGTGCTAAAGAAAAAGAGTAGTGTACTTGATGAACTGAAAGAATGAGAATGAAAGGTACAAGATAGGTCTAAGATAGACCTAGCTCTAACTCAATTAGAGTTAATTGACTCTAACTCTAACTCTACGAGTGGTGACAGAACTTATAACTTTAGTTGTGTTCACACTAAGAACAAAACAAAAACTAAAGACCAAAACATTGGGCACTATCCATAGAATTGGCAAATTCTAACAACCCCCTACAGTGCCAATGTGGTAAAGTACAGGAATGATCAATCACCAAAGGCTAAGTTTAAGGACTTGTAAAAAGCCTCAAACCTCTCACAAGGTAGTGCCTTGGTGAAAATGTATACAACATTTTCCTATGTAGGAACATACATCAAGCTAATCTCTCCTACATAGCATCTCTCTCTGACATAATAGTAATGTACCTCAATATGTCTCGTGCAAGTATAAAACACAAGATTTCGTGCCACTCCAATAGCACTCTGATTATCACAAAGAATGGGTGTAGGACCCTCCAATGGTAAATGTAAATCAGTCAACAATCTGTGCAACCATACACATTCCACTTTTGCCATGAAATCTACCTTGTACTCAACCTCACAAAATAAGGTAGCCATTGTATGTTGTTTCTTGTTTAGCCATGGAATGCATAAACGGCCCAAAAAGAAACACTATCCACTAGTAGACTGCCTAGTGTCTGCATCACCAACCCAATCTGAATCACTATAAGCCTCTAAATTGCAAGTCTCCCCCCTAGAAAATAATAATGCATATGACTGAGTACCTTGCAAATATCTAAAGATCCACTTAACAACTTGCAAATGTATAGTCCATGGGCTATGCACATACCTGCTCACCTAAGATTGCATATTGAATGTTAGAGCGTGTGTTGCGAAGATAAATAAGACAACCAACAACCTGGCTGTAAATTCCAACATCAAACATCTCTTCACCATCATGCATAGACAGCTTTCAACCTGGCTCCATAAGAGTACACATAGGTTTGCAATCTTGCATGTTAAACCTATGTAAAAGCTTATCCACGTACTGCGACTGTGACATGATGATACGACGCTGATTTTCAGTGAACTGAATCCTCAAATAATGGTGTCGACAACCCATATCTGACATAGCAAATGCATATTTCAATTCAGTCTTAAATCTGCAATTTTTGCTTCTAAGGGTCCAGTGAGCAGCATGTCATCTACATAAAGAATGATAATCAGCAAGTCCCCCCTTCATTCTCAATGTATAGAGTGGGAGTAGTTGGACTATTTTTGAACCCTTTGCTAGCCAAATATGCATCAATTTTAGAGTATCGTGCACAAGGAGCCTCTTTGAGACCATAAAGAGCTTTGTTTAGCTTGTATACCATGTGCTCTTTCCCCTTAACCACAAACCTTGGAGGTTGTGACACATAAACATCCTCATGCAAATCCCCATTCAAGAATGTTGCCTTATGGTCCACCTGATGTACCTTGCAACCATAATTTACAGCCATAGTAATTACACATCTCACCGTACTCATACGAGATGTAGGAGCAAAAGTCTCTTCAAAATCTCTATCCTTCTTCTATGCATAGCCTTTTGCTACCAGCCGTGCTTTGTACCTATCAATGGTACCATCGGCCTTATGTTTGAGTTTTAATGCCAATGGCCTTCTTGTCAAGTGCTAAGTCCACAAGATCCCATGTAGAGTTAATGGCAATAGATTCTAGCTCATCCTACATGGCCTACATCCAATGTACATCTTGTTGAGCTTCATCCAAGGAAGTAGGCTCATCATCATCCAATAGTGAGCTCATAAATACATACTCATCACAATCATCCACTTCCATAAAATTAGCCAAATGGGCTCCCCTTGCATCATGTGCTACATGTCCAGCAACCCTTCTAGTATGTTGAGCTAAAGGAGCATCCATTTTACTCTCTTGGAGAGTTTGTAACAGCCATCTCGAGACTATTTTTGCTACATTTACAGCAACCCTTTCATATTGTACTGCATCTTCCACTACACGTGGCAAACCATCATCAATACCCTGTTGTTCAAGAGCATATGGCACAGCAACAACTTGTTGCATTATGTATGTCCGGCCATTTACACTAGGCACAAACTCCAAAGAAAGTGGCAAGAGACCCTCAAAGACATCACCAATGTCATCGGTGGCTGGCATTTGAAACTAATTGTAACTAGCCTTCCTCCTCAGATAGGGTGGTAGATAACCTGATTATGCACTGCAATTAACAAATTCACAAAACTAAAAAGTACACTTTAGTATTTACCATGTAATCTTGGACATTGGATACCCTGTTGGCCCCAAAACTGACATCCCTTTCAGTATTTATTTAACTTAATTGAAGAAGAAATTAAAGTACAATGGGATTCTCCCAATCCCTTTCAGTATTCCGACTCCCCTTGCTATTCAAAATGATCAACAAGCCTTTAATCTGATTTGCCCCTTGATTCAGGCAATCAATTGGCCTTCACCCACTTTGATGGAGATGGAAAATGCCCCAAATTCAATTATTTGCACGTACCTCCACTTGAATAGACTAAAAACAACTTCAACCTTGTTGAATCCAAGTCTTGGAGCTTCCAATTTTTGGTACGCTTTTCGAGACTACTGCTAAACCCTAATTTCTACTATAAATTAGGGTTTACAACAGAGAAATCTGAAATTTCTCATCCTCTGGTGATCTTAATGCTGCAATCTTTGGAGCAAGGCTATAGCAAAGCTAGGAGATGAGAGAAAATGCTGAGAGAGGAAATCCAGACTTTCTTCGCGAAAAACTGAAGAAAATCTGTCATTTACTGTTGCTACCCTGTCTCAACAGCTTGTAAATGCAAAAAACTGAAGAAAATCAGCCATTTACTTTTGCTGCCCTGTCTCAACAGCCTATAGACGTTGTCACCTATTGTTCATTGGTCTTCTCCTACCCCTAGCTACCTCAAAAAGTCCTCCAATGGCTGCAAATCAAACCAGCAGCATCTCCTCTCTCTCTCTCTTACAGGCTGAATACACTAAAAATGCATCTCTTCAGCCTCTAAATATGTTTTTTAGTCTCGCATAGGCATTTTGACAAGTAGTAGCCTTCCCAAATGGTTTTCCCAGCATTGCCCATAATTAAATATTATTTTTCAGTCTTTAAATGCTGAAAATTAATCTAATAATTATTTCGATGCCCTGAAAAATAATCTGACTGGCCAATAATTAAATTAGCTAGTCAACTTCCATTCCTGAGTGTCTCTACGCCAACTTTGACTATTAGATTGGCGTTAGATACCATTAAACGTCATTTCTCCGGTATCACCAACTGACACTTATGGCCAAATGAATGATCTAGGCCAACAACTAGCACCAGATACCACCAAGTACCGGTACGGCATAACTTATAGCAACTTTTACCTTTGACATCCCGTGATTTCCTCGAGACCCGAGCTCGTAAATTTACTCCGAGCCCAGTTACACCTCACATGTGCAACATTTACTTAACCATGTGATTAAAAATTAATCCACATGTTAAGTGAGGTTTCAAAAATACATGTCCTCATGACACTAATCATGTGAAAATGCAACATTTTCAATGAATATGACATTTCTACTAACAAAAACTTTCTTTGTGCATGGGTCATACAAGCGATAGCCCTTGCTTTCCAAACTTCACCCAATAAATATGCATTTTACAACCTTGTCATCAAGCTTCCCACGAAGCTCTTTCGGAACATGTGCATAGGGAGCATACAACAAGTTATCTCCGTAAGAGTGCGATTCTTCCTTTTAGCAATACAATTCTGCTGAGGAGTCATTCTAACAATGACTCGTTTTCAACATACGAGGGCAAGCAGGAGGGCTGTGCATCCGAACAAGGCTGAAGCGAGTGTGGGCGTGCAAGAGAGAAGTCCAGCTGGTGAATTTGTTACACGTTATTGCTGTTCGAAGGGGAGGAAGGCTATGTTTTAGGCTTTTCACTGCAGATTTTATCTTTTCATCGCCTCCGGCGGCTGAAGAAGGTTCGGGAAGCAGAGAAAACAGCCCTAACAGGCTGCGTTTACACAATAAGAGAGGGTTGCTTTTGCATTTGTGCAGGCATTGCAGGTGAACATGTCTACAGAGACTAATTTGGAGTTACAGGCGATCATAAACAAGAAGATGCCTGTCCTACCGGCTCTTCTATCGCATCAAAAGCTTGAAGGTGACAATTACCGCATCTGGCGGGTGATGTGGCCATTCTGGAGTCTTATGATTTGGGGGAGCTTGTGATGGAGGAGACTAATAGGCCCTCAATAAGAGATGAGTCCAAACTCTCTTCCATTGCTCGTGCGGAGTTGACCAAGGCCAAGTCTCATTGGAACAAACTGAGTGCCAGGATTCGCTCTTTTCTTTTTGTCTTGTATTACAACCGTGATAGCTCCACATCGAGTACTTGACGGTGGCTCGAGAGATATGGTTGGAGCTTGACCAGATGTATAACCGGTTGACCTAACAGGCTGCGTTTACACAATAAGAGAGGGTTGCTTTTGCATTTGTGCAGGCATTGCAGGTGAACATGTCTACAGAGACTAATTTGGAGTTACAGGCGATCATAAACAAGAAGATGCCTGTCCTACCGGCTCTTCTATCGCATCAAAAGCCTGAAGGTGACAATTACCGCATCTGGCGGGTGATGATGTTGGCCATTCTGGAGTCTTATGATTTGGCGGAGCTTGTGATAGAGGAGACTAACAGGCCCTCGATAAGAGATGAGTCCAAACTCTCTTCCATTGCTCGTGCGGAGTTGACCAAGGCCAAGTCTCATTGGAACAAACTGAGTGCCAAGATTCGCTCTTTTCTTTTTGTCTTGTATTACAACCGTGATAGCTCACATCGAGTACTTGACGGTGGCTCGAGAGATATGGTTAGAGCTTGACCGGATGTATAATCGGATGACCTTGATGAAGAGGGTTTCTTTGGAGGTGCAGATGCGGACCTTGTCCATGAATAAGTCTTCTTCGCTTTGAGAACACATCAACAAGCTTCGGCAGCTTCAGATGCAGGTTCAAAATGCGGGGAAGCCTATTTCCTCCAAAGACATGGCGATCACTTTGTTGTCCCAGTTGCCACCACAATTCGGTATCTTTTATTTTGCTCTTATTGAATCAGGGCGGGAGTCGACTCTTCAGTGGGAAGAGTTGGTTCCTATGGTCTTGGACCAAGAGAAACAGTTGAAGGGACAGAATGCTTCCAATCCGGAGGCTTTGGTTGGTCAAGCCTCTCAAAATAAGGGGAAGGACCAAAAGAAGAAGAAGGAGGACAACAAATCCAAGGACAACGAGAAGGAATCGACTTGCCATATTTGTGGTAAGACCGGTCATTAGAAGAAGAATTGCCCCGACAAAGACAAGAAGAACACCAAGAAGGACCCGAAGGATTCTGGAGAGGTGGTTGCGCCCTCATCAGCTGCTTTTTTACACTTAGCGGTCATTGAGGACCGTACCCCCAAGACTTCTAATGGTACGATGATAGCTCCCCAGACTCGAGAGTGGATTGTGGACAGTGGTGCCTCCCGGCACATGACTCCTTCTCCTGTTGGTATTGCCTATTTGCGACCTTCGCATAGACAGATTCTCATTGATGACAGGTCTTCTGTGTCTATTGTTGCACCGGGTGAGATGCAGCTGATTCCAGATGTACGTGGTGGTATCCACACTTCCAAGGTATTGCATGTGCCAGGCTTGGGATATCATTTACTTTCGATCCATAAGATTTGTTCTCTTGGCCTCTTGGTGGAGTTTGACAGTGATGCTATTCAAGTCCTTGATCGTGGATCGAGGAAGGTTTTCTCTACAGGGTATGAGGAGAATGGCATCTACAAATTGAAGTCTTCTAACGCTCTTGCCTCTCTTCTTCTTACTTCTCAGACACAGTTCGAGCTATGGCATGCTCAGTTGGCCAAGTCCGAACTATGGCATGCTCGGTTTGGCCACCTTCACTAGTCTGAGAAGTAAGAAAAAGAGAGGTAAGAGCAGTGGAAGACTTCAATTTGTAGATGCCATTCTTCTCATACCCTGCAAAGAGAACCTTCCTCGATCCACGATCAAGGACTCGAACAACATCACTATCAAACTCCACCAAGAGGCCAAGAGAATGAATCTTATGGACCGAAAGTAAATGATGCCCCAAGCCTGGCACATGCAACACCTCGAAAGTGTGGGTACCACCACGTCCATCTGGAATCGGCTGCATCTCACCCGGCGTAGCAATAGACACAAAAGACCTGTCGCAAATGAGAATATGCCCACGTGAAGGTCACAAAAATGGGCAACACCAACGGGAGGAGGAGTCATGTGCCGAGAGGTACCACTGTCCACAATCCACTCTCGAGCCTAGGGAGCTGTCATCGAAGCATCACAAGTCTTTGGGATAGGGTCCTCAATGACCGCTAAGTATAGAAAAGTAGGTGATGAGGGTGCATCCACACCTCCAAAATCCTTCGGGTCCTTCTTGGTGTCCTTCTTGTCTTTGGCGGGGCAATCCTTCTTTCAATGACCGGTCTTACCACAAATATGGCAAGTCGATTCCTTCTCCTTGTCCTTCTTGGATTTGTTGTCCTCCTTCTTCTTTTGGTCCTTTCCCTTCTTTTGAGAGGCTTGACCAACCAAAGCCTCCGATTTGGAACCATGTCCCTTCAACTGTTCCCCATGGTCCAAGACCATAGGAACCAACTCTTCTCACCGAAGAGTCGACTCCTACCCTGATGCAATAAGAGCAGAATAAAAGGTACCGAATCGTGGCAGCAACTAGGACAACAAAGTAATCGCCATGTCTACGAAGGAAATAGGCTTCCCCGCATTTTGAACCTGCATCTAAAGCTGCCGAAGCTTGTTAATGTATTCCCGAAGTAAAGAAGACTTATTCACGAACAAGGTCCGCATCTGCACCTCCAAAGAAACCCTCTTCATCAGGGCTGCACATTGGAACAAGACTGAAGTGAGTGTAGGGGTGCGGGAAAGAAGTCTAGCCGATGAATTTGCTGTAGGTTATTGTTGTTTGAAGGAGAGAAAGGCTGTGTTTTAGGTTTTCCATTGCAGATTTTACATTTTCATTGCCTCCGACTGCTAAAGAAGGTTCGGGAAGCGAAGAAAACAGCCCTAACAAGCTACATTTACACAATCAGAGGGGGTTTCTTTTGCGTTTGTGCAAGCATTACAGGTGAACATGTCTACAGAGACTGATTTGGAGTTCCAGGCGATCATGGACAGAAAGGTGCTTGTCCTACCGGCTCTTCCACTTAGTTGGCGGCACACTCTCATATAGTCTGATTTGATATCTGACAGAGTTGGCCTACTGAGATTGACAGCATATGGGCTGACAGAGATCGAGGATCTCAAGGTGGAGACACACGCAGATATTTACTCTGCATTCGTGTATATTTCTACACTCTGATACAGCATACTACACTGCAGATTTTCTGTGTTTTACTGTCTGCTTCTCTCTCTCTCCTCTCTCTATGTTCACTCTCTCTCAGTCTTTGTCCTACGCTTCCACATCGCTGCACTCTGACAACGACAGCCTGCAAGAAAAATAAAATTGCCAAACGCAGGCAAAACAGCCTAGCCACAGCTTATAGGAGCTGGCGATTGCTAGAGGAGAAAGAAAATTGCCCGTCGACACCTGCAGCAGCTGGGCGACAGCCTGCAAGAAGCAAACGCAGGGCTGTGATGACGTGGCAGGCTATACGGCAGCAGGTTTGCACAGGAACAGCAGTCGCCCTAGCTGGAATCAGCTCCAAACTATGTGAAGAGGGCTGAAAATCAAGCACCAACTAATGGAGATAGCAATGGACAGCTTCGGCTGAGATGTCCTCCGGGAACGAGGTGTGGGCAGCAATCTAAAACACTTAAAATCTGCAAAAATGAGATTGAGGGCTGAATGGAGGGCAGCATACGTATTTATAGAAAGTTTGGGCCCTCCCAAGTGGGTTTGTGCTTATGGGACACAGAAACTCTCTAGAATCACATTTCTTTTAAATAAACGAGATTTCTTCATTAATTAAGCATGTTTTGGGGATGTTTAAGTAAAGCTAATGCATTTTTAGCTCAACATCCCCTCTCAAGCCCAACAATAGTGCCACGAGAATAGAGGCCAGCCAAGACCTTTCTTAGTTTATCTTTTACCCCAAGGCATCCTACCCCAAAGGAACCAGAGCATCGGACAAAGGGTGCGTGTCGGCTGCCCAACGGCCTACTAAGACTACAGAGGCGATGGTTATCTTACCAAGGGAGCCCAAGTAATCAGCCCAAAGAGGATAGGGCATAGGACAAAGGGTGCACGTCGGCTGCCCAGTGGCCTACCAAGCCCTACAAAGGTGGATGGAATCAACTATGGACTTTTTTTTTAATCCATGGCTTTTTAGATTTAATAGATTAAGCATTAGGTGAGGATTTCAAATCAATTTCATTTTATTGAGTATCCGTGCCCCAAACGGGAGAGTGATAAGGAATGGTCAGACCCAAGACCTTCACAAGACAAGCATACTATCTCTACCATTGGTGGGTGTCGATGACAAAGAAAATGGCTAAGGTGTGTGTATAGCAAATATGTCAAGCAAGCAAGACAAGCAAGCAAGCTGGAAAAGACTTCCTTGGAGACTGTCATGTACAATGCCACGAATATGGTGGATCCTAGAGTCGACCACTCCAAATGATCGAAAAGGGATAAATGCGCACAGATGCATGTTTACATAAACAAAATGCCAATGCATGGGGTAATGCAAAGGGAGATGCAAGATATCATGCTCATGCAATATGCTATGCAACGGTGTAACTGGGACAGTCCCCTCACAGGGGAATTGTTCACTTGTCCAAGTATCCTTTTACAATCATGTCATCCTGACAGTGCAGATGAAGTTACAAATGTCCATAATACAATACAAAAGAATAAATGAATGTAATGTCTAAAAAAAACTGTAAGCATCATCACTATCACTATCAAGAGTAGAAGCCGTTCCCCTCAAACTGAAAGGGAAAGAAAGAGAGAATCACCCTCTCCCCGTCAAGCTGAAGAAGTAGGGGAGGGTGTACCCAAGCCAATCCTGGGTAGCAGATACTGAAGAACCGACTGGTTGACCGCTTTGGTCAAGATATCTACAAAATTATCTAATGATAACACAAACTCTAGGCGAATAGTATCTAGCTCAACTTGCTCTCTAGAAAAGTGAAAGTGGACTCCTCCATGCCGTGTCCGTGGTGTGATGATCGGATTGCCCGCAAGGACAATGGCACTCTGGTTGTCACAGTAGACAATTGTGGGAGAGTCACATGGAAAGTGAAACGCCGCCAGTAAACTCCTCAGATAGATGGCCTCAGGGGTGCCATCAAAGAGAGCCCGATACTCAGCCTTGGTTGTGCCATGGAAGCCGCCACCGTCCCCTCCTTACGGCTCGACCAAGAAATGGGAGCCGTGCCCAAGATAAAGAGCTAGCCGCCATGGAAACACGGAGTGTCAGGATCTCCTGCCCAATCAGAATCAGTGTACCCCTATGAACATAAACCAAAACCATCTGTCAGGCCATAACAATAAGTACACCGCAAATAACGCAACACACGAAGACATGCAATCTTATGTGGCATCCTAGATGCTGTGAAATACCGATTGAGTATGCTAACTGAGTAAGCTAAATCTGGCCTAGTGTAAATCAACCAAAGAAGTTTTCCTATAACAAAACGATAGGTATGTTCATCGAAGGGTTATCCTAGGATATTCTTCGACAAGTGGACAGTAGGATCTAGAGACATGGCCACTGGCCATGTCTGATCCGGAGTATACAGTTCCACGAGTTGAAGTGCGTACTTCTGCTGTGACACAAAAATACAGCCCCCAAAACGAACTACCTCCATCCCCAAGAAATACGACAACAAACTAAGGCCTGTCATCTCAAAAGTAGCTTTAAGCTTAGCCTTGATTTCCGCTATGGCAGCAGAATCTGAGCCTATGATGAGTAAGTCATCAACGTATAGCAAGATATAGCTAACCCCTACTGCAGTAGATCGAACATATAAGTTCGGGTCATAAGGGCTAGAATGGTATCCCTGAGTCTGCAAGACCTCATCCATCCTATGAAACCAAGACTGCGGCACTTGCTTCAACCCATAAAGAGCTTTATGCAAGCGGACTACCTTATCCCTAGGGTTCCCTCAAAGGAAAACCCGGTGGCTGCTCCACATAGACTTCCTCCTCCAAGAAAACCATTCAGGAAGGCACTCTTAACATCCATGTGATGTATCAACCAACCATGGTGAGTGGCTAGCGCGAGTAGCAACCGAAAAAAAGTCAACTGCACAATAGGGGCGAAGGTCTCTTCATAATCAATGCCATGCTTCTGTCGAAACCCTTGCACGACAAGGCAAGCCTTATACCTGTCTAAAGTCCCATCAGGGTGCAGAAGAGCCTCTTGCCATGTATCCGGCTCAGAATGTGCTATATAATCAGTTGTAAACAGCAATGCAAATGATGCCTAAGGAGCAAGCCCGGGTAGATCTTCTAGGTCCCTCCAAAGTGGAATCCGGTGGTAAGATCCCCAAATCTTACATGGTCTACTAGTACCAGCGAGGTAACGGATCTTAAGGAGAGAGCCTGGGAGCGGAAGAATCTGCAGAAATATCAGGAGTGAAAAATAGACCAGGCTCAATAGGCACGATCTCTGATGATGTGGAAGAAGAAATTGGATTGGAGTCCTCTGCAAAGGACTGCACGATATCCTCTCGTCAAAGACGACATCCCGTCTAACGATCGCCTTGTTTGTCCGAGGATCAAACAAACGATAGGCTTTCACTCCAAAGGAATATCCCACAAAAATAAAGAGATCAACTCGAGGAGTGAACTGGCCCTTAACCAGCTCATAGCGTGACAACTTATAAAGAGAGTCATAACCAAGATGCCCCAAGTGAAAATGCCAAAGGCATTCATTGTTCGTAGACTCTCGAGATGTGGCTAAGGCCTGGAAGCTATGGAACATGGAGCCTGCAGCTGTCGGCTCGGTCAGAAAATGTGTCATGTGGTATAGGCCATTAGGATGTGCCTCACCGCGAGCAATCACTAAACCAGTTTGAGAGTCAAGGGCCTCGACTATGGTCGTTGTAAAGAAGACTACTCTTGCCCCAGCCGGCAGAGCTGCTAAAGATAACAAGTTCACCCCAAGCTGAGAGACATGATATACATTTTCCAACAAAGCCAGATCCGAACCCTTGTCAATGGCAAAACTAACGCAACCTTGAGCCTAAATCTTGACCGAGAAGTTGTTTCCTACGTAGACCCATCCGATTGCAGGGAATTGGGAACAAAAAATGTCCGCTATAGGAGTCATATGATGTATAGCTCCACTATCCACAATCCAAACAGGAGCTGAAGTACTCGACTGTGACGAGTGGGCCTCTGTGGTAACCTCGTCAAGAGACAACTCACAGATACGGACGAGACTCAAATCAAATGTCTCTATGGAGACAATGTGGGCCTCTGCAAACCAGTCAGACAAGCCCTCTGGAGTTGAGAACGTTGTCGACTAAGATGGCTGAGTGATGGCAATATAAGTCTGACCTTTAAACTGCCCCTTGTCATCACCTTGCCTCCCTTGCTGGGGTTGCCCGACTGAGGGGCGGGGGTCTGTGACATAGATTTTGTTACTATGCCCCTTGCCTTTGATCGACACTCGTCGTCAAAATGGCAAGCCTTTTGACAATGTTGACAATACCTATTCTTTTTAGGTACATTCTACCACCCAAGTTTGAGAGATTGGGATGTTACATATGATTCTCCGTATTGATTTTGCTTTTGTTTTTTATTTTGATTTTGATTTTGAGTGGAGGTTTGATTTTGTTTTCCCTTCCCTAGTTGCCCTTTCTGAGAATGAGCAACAAGAGCCCCCTCTGAAGGGGAACTCATATAAAGCTGATCGAACAACCGTGTGTAATGCAACAGCTGACACTCAAATTCATAGAATGTAGACATGGTAGACTTTGAAACTATACCTTCCACAAAATTGAAATATTTCTTGGAAAGTTTATTTAGGAACAATGTGACCTGATCATCAAAGAACTTGAGACTCCTCGTAGTGGAGAATTCAACAAAAAGACGCCAATACTCAGTCAACTTGACTTTCAAGCTATTTCGGTCAATGATTTTGAAAAGCTGGAGCTCATGGTCGAGATTGATACAACAGGTTCTATCCCGAGCCGCATAGTGATCAATCAAGTGTACACATCGCTCAAACGCTAAGTCAAAATGCTGAAGCTACGAATGAAACTCAAGCAATAAGCCTTGCATCAACTCGACAATAGCGGAGGCATTCCTAGACTTCCATGAGCGGACAACCTCGTATATGGAACAAGTGCAGGATCGGGTTGTGGTTCCAATCCCTACATAAGATCCCATAGGTTCTGGGGGTCAAGGACACATCTCATCAAGTTCGACCAAGTGGTAAAGTTTGACCCCGTTAAAACGAGTTGTCATTAAATGCATGCTTGGCAGAAGATGAGCTAGAACCATGAGGTGTCGGGTACGTGGGGTAAGATGGAAGTGGAAGATAAGATGGTGGAGGTGGATATGTCTGATTGGTAGAAGGAGGGGGTAGAGGTAGGTAGGCAGAAGTAGGCTGTGAGTGTCCAATGAGTGCCAATTGAGGCGGAGACACTTGAACATGAATGTTTCCATAAGGTACCGGTATAGGTGCAAGCACTGAGACACGAAAGCCCTGTCCAAAGTAAGGCTATGGACCACAACAGTATGACCAGAAGGTCCACTAGATAAAACCATGGAGACAAACTGTGGAGTCAATTGATCCATACTCAAGAGAGACTAGGGGGGATACCCAGGCTGCAATGATCCTGAAAATGTGTGTAAAGTAGGTGGAACACCACCCAACTAAGGGAAGGATGAGGTCCGAAAGGATGCGCCTATGTTTCCATAACCCCCCGGGGTGATGTGCAGTGCGACATGAGGTGTCTAAAATGGAAATGTAAATGGTGTGAATGGAAGTGAAGAAGCAACGGAATAATGTGGTGGGATGGGTGGGTTTTCAAAATATGGTGTGTGAGGTGCAGATGCATTTTGTTCATTTTTATCATTTAATGATTGGAAATGAAAATGTGAAGATGATCATGCACCATGCAATGAAGAAAAAGGAACACAAAATTCATTTTAATTTCGTGAAGTAGACAGAAAAGAAGGAAGGTTAGAAGAGGAGATATCTCGCATTTTCTTATAATCCCCACGACGTGTGTTAACATATAAGAATTGGTTCTCAAGAGGACCCTTTCCGTAGTCAATAGACTAGACTCTTTCTTCCACATGATCTCTACTAGAATATTGCAAAGCAGAAGAGGTAAAAGAAGAAGGAACAAAAGACGAATCTAAAGTACCTTGCACCGGAGTGGCCGGAAGAGAATGAAAGGAAGGAACATACTCCGGGTCTTGTTCTCCAAGAGGGGGGCCCATCCCTAATGGAGGTCTCGACGGCCCTGCAACATCATCAAATTTACGCACAATATTTTAAGAGAGAAATTTCTGCATACCTTCATTTAGAAGCTTTTCTTGAAGGGCTTCGATCAAGCTCCTCAATCTTTTTTCGTCTATAAGCTATGATCAGTTTGTATTCTTCAGAGGTCAGCTTGCCTAGCTTTTCTTCCATGTAATCAAAAGTGTCTTCTACCATGTCGAAACTTTGTGGAGCAAGCTAATCGGCCCACTCTCGCTCGGTTCGTGGCATAGTTGGTTTTGGAGACTGAATCGGTGTTGTGTTCAAAGTCATTTGAACCTACTATTGTTCTTGCTTCTTGTGTAGAGCTTTCAGATCAAAAGCCTAGGTTTCTCAGAGAGTACCAGGCTTTGATACCATGTAAAAAAATATCCTAACACAGAAACATAAACAAGAACCGTACGACAAAGCACAGATTGATAAAAGAATACAACTAGGGTTAGGGTAACTCAGAGACAATGAACACAGTGAATGAACGAAGTGATATGACTATTGAATATACGATGCTCATGCAGCAAACACACTATGCAATGAATGAATATTGCACCTAAAACTCCTGTATCTCAAGGATCAGGACATGGGTAATGAGCTGAAGAGTGTCGTACTCTGAATGGATCCCAAATCGCAACAAGGCAATCTCTGAATATCGAACACCAACAAACGCAACAGTGAGAAGCTGGATCTGATGCAAACAGCAGTGAGGAGAGAGAAAGACTAAAAACGCAAGCAGCAAGTGAGAAATACTAAAAACGCAACACGACAACTTGCAGGAGAGAGAAAGACTAAAAACACAGCAAGACAGCCTACAGAAGAGAGAGAGTCTAAAACGCAAGCAGAACAGCCTGCAGGAGAGAGAAAACTGCCAAATGCAGACAAAATAGCCTAGTGACAGCCTGTAGGAGTTGGCGACTGCTAGAGGAGAGAGAAAACTGCCAATCGACACTTGCAGCAGCTAGGCGACAGCCTGCAGGAAGCAAACGCAGGGCTGTGATGATGTGGCAGGCTGTATGGCAGCAGATCTACACACAAACAGCAGTCGCCTGGCTAGAATCAACTCCAAACTACATGAAGAGGACTAAAAATCAAGCGTCAACTGATGGAGACAGCAATGGACAGCTTCAGATGAGATGTCCTCCACAAACTGGGTATGGGCAGCAAGTTGAAACATCTAAAATCTGCAAAAACGAGATTGAGAGTTGAATAGATATACGTATTTATAGAAAGTTTAGGCCCTCCCAAGTGGGTTTGTGCTTATGGGACACAGAAACTCTCTAGGATCGCGTTTCTTTTAAATAAACAAGGAATCTTAATTAATTAAGCATGTTTTGGGGATGTTTAAGTAAAGCTAATGAATTTTCAGCTCAACACGCTTATTAATATGTCAAAGTATAGCACGTCTAGGCTGTTAAAGTAGTGACACTAGTATCTAGAGTTAAATTAATTCCAATTGAATTAGAGATAGATCTAACTTAATTAAGACCTATTGTACTTTCATTACATCATTCTAGTACTTGCATCTTTTGAGTGTGGGACTACTATCTACTCTTGCTAGGACACCAACAGCACAACAAGCCCCCAAGTCCGCACAACAACAAGGAGGTCGACGCCTTTCTATCTCACTCTTTGTATCTCTTTGATACCTACTGAAATGCAATAGCAAAGCGGGGGACAGTAGACGTATAGGATTGCAGGTCCGCAAGTCTAGATTTTCTCTCTCTCTCTCTCTCTCTCTCTCTCTCTCTCTCTCTCTCGGTAATTGTAGTAATTATGAAAAAATACAAGTACAAGATTGCAAGATTACAAGGTGGCTCTAGTCCACCATGCGTAAAAGATACAAAGTTACAACAAAGGAACAAAGGAGATTGCCATATGCCAAGGGACTAAACCATCTATGACCAACATATCAACATGCTATAGAAGGTCAAACTACCACAGGAGAAGACCCTTAAGTTTCACAACATGACGTTGAATGCCCGAGGCGGCATTAAAAGTGAATGCATTGCGAGTGACCCGAATACGCCAACAAACCCAAAATCTGAAAAAGTGAAACATAATATTCATATAAGACTGACGCAAACCATTGTATTTAGCTTTTCCAAAAACCTAGTCAAGCGGGCACATCCTGTCAGAGTGAAGCAATGCGGAAGCGAATGACCGTGACAAAGAGTGAACACAAAGAGGGGAGAGAGAGAGAGAGAGAGAGAGAGAGAGAGAGAGTGAAACGCAGAAAATCTGCAGTGAAGAATGTTGTATGAGGATGCATAACTATACACAAGTGCAAAGAAAATATATGTGTATGTCTCCGCCTTGAGGACCTCGATCTCCGTCAGCCCGGAGTGCTGCCTCCGTCACCAGCAAGCTGAAATCTGTCAAATACAAGTGTCCAAGACTGCTGGAAACTCAGCCTTATAAAGGCTGAAAAGAATGCCTGAAAAATACCTGAAATAATCAGGTCAGCTGCATTTAATGCAATCGACTATCCCGGCAGAAAGCACTCCAACTGTCCCGGCAGACAGCAGTCCGACTGCTGTGACATGGCACTGCTGGCGTGGCAAGAGATGACTCTCAACACCCTCTCTCAGATCCTAGACAAGGCAGCAAATGGAGGGATTTGGAATGTCAATGAAGTAAAGCCTAGGGAAGTGCCTTCATAAACAAATCTGCAAGATTGTCTTCAGTCTTACAGTACTCCACATCAATGGTCGCATCCAAAAGCTCTTCTCGGATGAAGTGATACCGGATCTCTATGTGCTTCGTCCGGGCATGGAATACAGGATTCCGTGCCAAGGCAATGCAACTCTCATTGTCGCATTGCAAAATAGTAGGACGAGGCTGGGGGCAGCCAAGCTCCTCCAACAACTGCTGAAGCCACATAGTCTCACATGTGGTAGAAGATACATCCCGATACTCTGCTTCAATCAAAGATAGTACTATGGGCTGCTTCTTGCTACTCCAAGAGATAGCACCAACACCCAAGGTAAAACAATAACCTGTAGTAGACCGCCTGTGATCCACATCACTAGCCCAATCTAAATCACTCCAACCTGCAAGAACAAGATCAGAAGCACCTATACCTGCTAGATAGAAAATCCCGAGGTCGGAAGTCCCCATCAGAAACAGAAGTATCCTCTAAGCAGCCTACCAATGCACCTATTGAGGCGCATTCATAAACCCAGTGCCAAGAGACCTATAGCAAAACAGAGATCAACCCCTGTGTTGAGGAGCCAAATCAATGATCCAATCAACTGAGGGTAGCGAGTAGCATCCGCCAAAGGAGAATCTGTGTAATGTGGCCTTCCAGTTCGGATCCATAGGAGTAGAAATGGACCGACAATCCTCCATCTCAAAAGTCACCAAAAGCTCCTGTACATATCTCTGCTAAGAGATGAAAACCCCCCTCTTAGACTGATAAATCTCATGGTCCAAAAAGAAATGGAGAAGTTCTAAATCCGTCATCTCGAACTTCTAATGTAGGGCTGCCTTCATCTCTTCGACCTTCTGGGAATGGTTACCTCTAACAATCAAGTCATGAACATACAAAACAAACAACACACGACCTCCCTCGGAAGTGTGCACATAAAGCTGCGGATCGGCCCTAGAGCACCAATATCCCAACTTGGCCTGGAGAAACAAATCAATCTTCTCGTTCCAAGCGCGCGGAGCTTACTTCACGCCATACAAGGCCTTCTTCAACCTGTAAACCTGCCCATCTGAGGAATCAAAGCCAGGAGACTGCTCTACATAGATCTCCTTCAAATCATCATTCAAGAAGGCTGACTTCACCTTCTTATGAGAGGGACGAGACACAAGGAACCAAGTGCCATTCCACTCAATAGCCTCCAACTCAGCTTCCATCGCCTTCCACCAATGATCAGACTGTAAAGCCTCCTTCACTGATGTCGACTCTCTATCCTGCATAACACGGAACATCAAACAGTAGTTAGAGCAAACAAGCTCCGTAGAATGTGCCTGGTGCCTCCGTGACCTCCGTAGTCCATCCTACGGCTCCCACTCCTCAGGGACCCCCTCGATCCTTGAATCATGGAGTGTGTCATGGGCCCAACGAGGAGGCGGCCTTCCTCCTCAACACTCCCCATCTACGAAGACTTGGGTACATCCACCGGCAGGATCTCCACTGGGGTAGCCAGTGGAAGAGAAGACTCAGAATCTAAAGAAGAATCTCCATCAAGAGGCGTTGGCTTCAAAGGAACTATCTCGAGAGCCCAACTTTCCTCTGGATCTCCAAGTACGGGTTGCTCCTCACTCCCCACTGTGACCGGAACTTCCACAAACCGCACATCTCGGCTCATGTAGACATCTTGCTTTACAGGATCATACAAGCAACAACCTTGGGACTAGGAGCTGTAGCCAACAAAGACCTATCGCCGAAAAGCCGCCTCAAATTTGTCACGTCGAGTCTTCGGGATATGCGCATATGCATCACACCCAAAGATCCTAAAATAGAGGCCATCAAGCTTAGTCCCAAAGTAAGCCTCAAAAGGTGTCATCCTATCAACGGCCGAAGTGGGGGATCGATTTAGGATGTGGACTGTTATAGCCACTGCCTCGGCCCACAGAAACTAAGGTGTCTGTCAGTGCTCCATCATGATGCGTGCCATCTTGATCACACTTCAGTTCTTCCACCCGAAAATGCCATTCTCTTGAGGAGTGTTGATATTAGTAAACTCCTAGTGAATGCCTCTATCTGCACAAAAACAAGCAAGCTCGTTAGAAACAAGGTCTTTAATATTCACCACCCTTGTCTGATCGCAAGGCCTTCAATCTCCAGCCTGATCGGTTCTCCTCGAAAGAGAAGCCAAACCTTGAAGTGGGAGAAAGCCTCCGACTTCAACGTCAAGAAGTAGACCCATGAAATCATCCTGCTGTAGTTATCTACGATCAACATGAAGTACAAGCTTCCCTTCAACGACTCATTCCTCATCAGGCCACAAGACCCATAGATACAAGCTCCATAGGTAATGTAGATTGCCTCGAAGCTTTGTTGGAAATCGCATCCCTATGCTGTTTCCCACGAATGCAGGAGACACATGGCTGCTGGCTCACCACTATGTCCGACAAACCTCAAACAAGCAAGCCTCACGACGCCTTCCAAAGATACTCATAGTTCAGCCAAACAGAGCATGCCATAGCTCGAACTGTGTCTGAGAGGTAAGAGCGGAAGAAGACTTCAATTTGTAGATGCCATTCTCCTCATACCTTGAAGAGAGAACCTTTCTCGATCCACGATCAAGAACTTGAACAGCATCACTATCAAACTCCACCAAGAGACCAAGAGAACAAATCTTATGTACCGAAAGTAAATGATACCCTAAACTTGGCACATGCAACACCTTGGAAGTGTGGGTACCACATGTCCATCTGGAATCAGCTGCATCTCACCCCGTGCAGCAATAGACACAAAAGAGCTGTCTCCTATGAGAATCTACCCAAGCGACAATCACAAATGGGCAACACCAAACTGTCGAAGGAGTCATGTGCCGTGAGGCACCACTGTCCACAATCCACTCTCGAGCCTGGGAGCTGTCATCATAGCATCAGAAGTCTTCGATGTGGAGTTAGCATCAGAAGTCTTCGATGTGGAGTCCTCAATGACCGCTAAGTGTAGAAAAGCAGCTGATGAGGGTGCAACCACCGCTCCAAAATCCTTCATGTCCTTCTTGGTGTCCTTCTTGTCCTTGTCAAGGCAATCCTTCTTCCAATGGCCAGTCTTACCACAAATATGGCATGTCAATTTTTTCTCTTTATTTGGATTTGTTATCCTCCTTCTTTTGGTCCTTCCCCTTCTTCTAAGAGGCTTGACCAATCAATGCCTCCGATTTGGAAGCATTATATCCCTTCAATTGTTCCTCTTGGTCCAAGGCCATAGGAACTTACTCTTCCCAACGAAGAGTCGACTCCCGCCTTAAAGCAATAAGAGCGGATTAAGAAGTACTGAATCATGGAGGCAACTAGGACAATAAAGTGATCGCCATGTCTTCAGAGAAAATGGGCTTCCTCGCATTTTGCACTTGCATCTGAAGCTGTCAAAGCTTGTTGATGTGTTCTCGAAGCGAAAAAGACTTATTCACAGACAGGGTCCGCGTCTGCACCTCCAAAGAAACCCTCTTCATAAGAGTAATCCGGTTGTACATCTGGTCATAAGCTCCAATCATATCTCCGGAGCCACCGTCAAGTACTCTATATGAACTATCACGGCTGTTGTAGAAGACTGAAAAAGAAAAGAATGGATCCTGGCATTCAACTTGTCCCAATGAGATTGGGCCTTGGTCAACTCCGCACGAGCACTTGAAGAGAGTTTGGACTCATCTCTCACGGAGGGCCAGTTGATCTCCTCCATCACAAGCCTAGTCAAATTATAAGACTCCAATATGACCAACATCATCACACACCAAATATGGTAATTATCGCCATCGAGCTTTTGATCTGATGGAAGAGCTGGTAAGACAGGCACCTTTCGATCCATGATCGCCTAGAACTCCATGTCATTCTCTGTAGACATCTTCACCTGCAATGCCTGCACAAATGCAAAAGAAACCCCCTCTAACTGTGAAAACACAGCTTGCTAGGGCTCGTCTTTGCATCCCAAACTTTCTTCAGCCGCTACCGGAGGCGATGAAAATGTAAAATCTGCACTTGAAAGCCAAAAACACAGCCTTCTTCCTTCTCTAACAGCAAAAAAATAGCAGCAGCTTCAGCAAATCTTCTCTTTTCTCGCACACCCACGCTCGCCTCAACCTTGTTCCGATGCGCAGCCCACCTGCTCACACTTGAACGCTAAAAACGCAGCCTTGTGTCACGCTGAAAACTCCGCTTCAGATAGGTCCACCCTAGGTCAATCCTTCAATGCTCTCATACCATGTCAAAGTGAAGCAATGTGGAAGCGAATAACCGTGACAAAGAGTGAGCGAATAACCGTGACAAAGAGTGAACAGATAGAGAAGAGAGAGAGAGAGAGAGAGAGAGAGAGATAGTGAAACCCAGAAAATCTACAGTGAAGAATGTTGTACAAGGATGCAGAATTATACACGGGTGCAAAGAAAATATGTGTATGTCTCCGCCTTGAGGACCTCCATCTCTATCAGCCCCGAGTGTTGTCTCCATCACCAGCAAGCTAAAATCTATCAGATACAAGTATCCAAGACTGCTAGAAACTCAACCTTATAAAGGCTAAAAAGAATGCCTGAAAAATATCTGAAATAATTAGGTTGGTTGCATTTAATGTAGCCGACTGCAGTCGGGCAGTCGGACTGTTGCCACATGGCACTGCTGACATGGCAAGTGATGACTCTCAACACATCCTTGTGCCCACCACTGCAAGCCAAATGTTCAAGAGAATGGCCCAAATCTTCCAAATAAAAGGGCAAGGAATGAATTTGCGACAGGAATGCTCCATTGCATTGGTAAAGAAAAAATAATTCCCATTATATATACCTCTACAATGAAGCATGACGCAAGAGGGAGACCCCTCCACCAACATTCTTCAAATGAATACCTTGCATTTGAATGGAGGCTTATCAATCCATCCCTCCATTATTGTCAATTTCCACCAAGCTTTAGATTTGTGCAATCCCCAAAGAGAATTGGCATTGGTGGTGATCCACGCATAGTCTTTGATTATGAGATGATAGATTTGATTGATTGAAGAGGACTAAAGGGTCAAATACCTTGCAAGATCCCAATCTTGCCAAGGGCCATCAAAATCCAAAATAGGAAAGGGCTACCAGTCTTGCAAGATATCAAAAACTCTACCCCAAAGATTATTGTAGTCACGTGGTACCCGAAAGACTCTTTTGATGGTACAAAAGGACATTAGGGTGCCTTGGGGCAAGAGAGACCGAGGCCAATCCAAGACATGCCATGCAATTAAATTTAGGTCTCTCCTTCGATTTGCCTTTCCATGAAAGAATTGGAGAGATTGCCAAAATTTCCATCGGCAATGAATTCACCACTTGCCCTCTATAGGATGCCAACGGGTCTTGGAAAGGATGATTTCCATGAAGACACCAAATGCTTAAGAAGACCCGAGGCAGAGACATACAAAAGTGAGCCTTGGCATTAAACTCTCTCTCTCTCTCTCTCTCTCTCTCTCTCTCTCTCTCTCTCTCTCTCCATGTTCACATCTTTTATTTACAGTTTGGTCATAGATCTCCGCATGCACTCTACTCTCACATCACATAGGGTCAAATCAGCCAGAACAATGCAAATGAGTGCAACCAATACTACAGCTCAAATTAATAGTACTTGGTCATCATGCTTCAACAAAATTCCTCCTTAAGTCAAGACCGAGAGACAAAAGCCATGGAAGACTCATGGGGTGGGTGCTGGCAAGTTGAAGATCCTTTGTCAAGCCTATCCATAGAGAGGCATTGATGAAATTTATGTTTGGTAGGCATCATTGTAAGCATCAGCATCTATGGCAACTGATCCTAGGATAAGAGCAAGCGTTGCAGGTTGCTCCACCTACAACGAGCTTAGGATGACAGAATTTCATGTACACATAATCTCATTGGTCATAAGTCAATTATTTGGTCTTGCAGTCATTCTATAAAGCAGCGGCCTCAATTGCGTACATCCCACTTCTCACCTGCTCTTTCAATGCACAGTAAACCTGCTTCTATCTACAAGACAAATAGGTTTGCTAAGATCTACTGTATTGAAGAGCAGAGCTGTCTTGCTTGAACATATTAAGATAGACAGTTCTTAATAAACACATCAACCTGGCAATTTGTAAGGCTCTCTTGACAGACGATCCTAACTGCCTTCACTAATTTTGCTTGGCCAACAAACCTGCATGACAGCACCAATTCAAATTGCAGAGCCCACAAATTGCAAGTAAATGAACATCCATGGCTTCTTCTGCTGGTGCAGTGCGTGTTCTATGACCTGACTTAGAGTTGCTGTGAAAGACACACTCCTAGAATGCATTCTCTTTCAGTTAATGACCTTTTATTTGATATGCAAGATTTTTATTTAAGGTGTCAAGACCCCCATACAGGTGAGGCAGATGAAGACCAAGCCATCCCTAAGATTCAAAAACTCAGCCCAAACACGCGCACACACACACACTCTACTGGCATAAACCAACTCACCCTTCAAATCATTGGCCAGTTTTTCATTTTGGCATGTCGGAAAAGGGGCTCTTTACCATTTTTCCCACCCTTATAGTGTTCTACATCAGGAGCTTCTCCCCAAGGCCAGCTGCTTCTGTCCCCAACCACACCTAGCTCGGTATACAATCTCTTCCCTGCAGAAGCTCATGATGTTGCCAAAATTACAATGTGCGAATTATTTATCTAAAACTTCTTGTGATAGCTTTCTTCTGATGTGTCGGGTCTTAAATAGGCTTCTGCTACTTCTCGAGAATACGACAGCGAAGCATACTGAAAGCATTTCAGTTTTTGCAGGCAATAATGGAAGTTTTCACAGGAGGAAGGAAGCTAACCTCGCTCTGCACGATCCAAGCTCTGCGCGGGTCTCGCCAAGGGCCCAGCATCAGGCGAAGGTGGGAGCCATTGTCGACAGAGGTGGAGGATGAGGAGGAGGCGAAGGAGGAGCAGCAGCATGAAGAAGAAGTTGAAGACGAAGAAGAAGTAATAGAAGTAGAACTGTAGCGAGGTGACTGGAACCGCGAGTGGCTAACATCCAAGGCCGTCATCCTATTCAGTGATTCCATTTTCGAGGCCACCTCCCCGATCATCATCACCACTGCTGCTACGCTATAGTATCATCCACACCATGCCAAGTTCTGGAAGGTTGGTGTGTTCTTTGAAGAATTTTTAACGCTCAAAGAATTTTTAACGTGGAAAGCTAGATTTATATTAAAACGTACTTTGCATACAATTCACAGTACTAGCATTCCGTGCACGTGAAACATTAGATCGTTTTCGTGCTAGATCGTTTTGCGGTGGCTTCGCTAACTCGAAGAAGCGGCAAGCAAAGCAATTTCACTCAACAATCCATTTCTCATCTTTATCTTTCCTCTTTTACCTCTCTGTTTTTAATTTTTTTCTTCACCCTCTCTCTCTACCCTTAATTCCCTATGTCTAATTCATTCTCTCTCTCTCTCTCTCTCTCTCTCTCTCATTTTTTCTCCTCTCCTAGTTCTCTCTCCTTTTTTTCTCCCCACTTTTCTTCTCTCTCTTTCTCTCTCCCTTTTCTCTCCTCTCTTTTCCTTCTCTCTCCCTCTCCTCGTTTTTCCTTTTTCTTCTTCTTTTTCTCTCTCTTCATCCTCTTTTTAACTTTTTTCTTCTCTCTCTCTCTTAAATTTATATTTCTTCTCTTTATTTATATTCTCTCTTATTTTTCTTCTTCTTCTTCTCTCCTTTTCCTCTCTCTCTCTCTCTCTCTCTCTCTCTATTTATATTCTCTCTTATTCTTCTTTTTTTTCTTCTTCTTCTCTCTCTCTCTTTAAATTTTATTTATTCTCTCTCCATGTTCTCTCTCTCTCTCTCTCTCTCTTCTTCTTTCACTTTCTTTTCCCCCCTCAGTCTCTCTTAAAGTATATAAATTTTATATTTTCCATGTATATAATTCTCTCTCTTCTCCTCTCTTTCTCTCTCTGTCCCCTTTTCTTCTCCTCCCTTTTATCTTAATTTTCATTTTCTTCTTCTCTCCCTTTCTTTCTTTTCCTCTCTCTAAAAAAATATTTAAATTCAAAAAAATATTTTTTCTCTTTCCTCTTTTTTCCATCTCTCTTCCTCTTTTTCTCTTTCTTCTTCTCTCTCTCCCTCCTCTCTCCTCTCTTTCCCTTCTCTCTCATTCCTTTCTTTTATCTTTTTTTCAAATTCTCTATAATTCTTTCTCTATGTTCAAATTCTCTCTCTTCTTACTTTCTCTCCTTGCTTCTCTTCTCTTTGTTTCTCTCCCCCCTCTCTCCTCTCTTTTTCTTTTTTATTTTCCTCTCTCTCTTAAATGTTATATTTTCTCTCTCTATAATTCTCTTTCTCTATATTCTCTCTCTCTCTCTGTATATATATATATCATTCTCTCGGTTTCTCTCACCTTATTTTTCTTTTCCTCTCACTTTCTCTTTCAAGTTTTTTTCTCTTTCTTTCTTTTCTCTCCATATATTTTTCGTCTCTCTCTATTTGTCTCTTTTCTCTCTTTATCTTTCTCTCCCCCTATTTTCTCTCTCTTTCAAATTATATATTTTCTTTCTATCTCTCTCTCTAAGTCAAAAACTATGCCAAAAAATGTCTAATTTAAAAAAGACTATTCTCTTTTTTTTCACCCTTCTCTTCATCTTTTTCTCTTTCTTCTTATTCTTCTTCTTATCCTTCTCTTTGTTCTTCTTCTTCTATCTCGCTCTCAAAGTGTGAAAAACTATGCCCAAAAAAACTTTTTTTTAAATCTTTGAAAAATATTTAATTAAAAGAAAAGTTTAAATTAAAAAGTTTAATCTAACTGAGAGAGAGAGAGAGAGAGAGAGAGAGAGTCTAGGCCTTACAATGAGAGAGAGAGAGAGAGAGAGAGAGAAGGAAGGGGAGGGGGGGGGAGGGGAGGGGAGGGGAAGGGCTTTTAATTAAAAAGGGAAAGGGGAAGAGAAAATGAGAGATTACACACGAGAGAGAGGGGAAACCTTCTAGAGTAATAATTTAAAAAAGAGAGAGAGAGAGAGAAAGAGAACCTAGGCCTACATATGAGAGAGAGAGAAGGGGGAAGAAAAATGTTTAATTTAAAAAAGACTATTTTCTTTCCTCTTTCCCCCCTCCCTCTCCATCTTTTTCTCTTTATTTTTCTTCTTTTTATCCTCCTCCTCCTTCTCCTCCTCCTCCTTCTCTCTCAAAGTGTGTGAAAAACTATCTCCAAATAATTTAAAATTTAAAAAATTAAAATATTTTATTAAAAAAGTTTAATCTAGCAGAGAGAGAGAACTTCGGCCCTACACATAAGAGAGAGAGAGGGAGGAGGGAGGATGAATTTAAATAAAAAAGGGAGGGGGGAAAGAAAGAGAGATTATGAGTGAGAGAGAGGAGAGGGGGTTTTAATTTGAGAGAGAGAGAGAGAGAGAGAGAGAGAGAGAGAGAGAGAGAGAGAGAGAGCCTATGCCTTACAATGAGAGAGAGAAGGAATGGGGGGAAGGGGCTTTTAATTAAAAAGGGGAGTGGGAAGAGAAAAGAAGAGATTGCACATGAGAGAGAGGGGAGGGGAGGGGGTTTTAATTGAATAAATGAGGTTTTGAAAAGGGGGCAGGTTTGGGAAGCCCTCTAGAGGTTCGAGGCTTTCCGAACCTACAATCAAAATAATATAGTAGTAAGATGTTAGTTAGTTTAGAATAGCCCTTAACCTAGAAGCCATTTGCACATGGATTTCTAATAGGAGATAGTTTTTCTAAGACATTTTCATTTCCAAAGGGCAAATGGAGGATATATAGGGAATTTTTGAAACCCTCCATTTCAAAGAAAATATTAAAACACATTCTTTTTTCCATTTTTGGGAAGGTGTAGGTGGGCCTTGAAGCCTTCTCCCAAAAATGGCAAAGGAAACAAGAAACCCTTGGATTTTTCCCATCATGCAATTTCCTAGAAAGCATTTCCAGGGTTTCCACAGAAAATCGAAAACTGGCCCTAGCCACATGGGGTAGTTTTTGGTACGTTGGGGCTGCAATAGAGCCCATCCACTTTCCTCCTCCGTCAAATGATCGTAGCGAGCTCAGTGCAACACTAGCATCCCCCTATTCCTACACCCTATACAAGCATGGAGCCGAGGTACTCTTTGGTCCCCCCCCCCCCCCCCCCACCCCACCTTAGAATTCAAGCTTGCAAACTTTTGTCTACTCCCATGATGTAGTCCTTCTACAAGCTTGGGAGGTGCAACTACTTTGTGAGACAAGGTCTCCTTCTCTAATAGTGGTCTATCTACATTAGGGAATCAAAGCTCTCCTTTGCTCAATTCCAAAATAGTGATTTCCCTTCCCCTTCAAAGAAGCATCAAACAATGAATTAACTATAAACAATGGTTTTGTTTCCATCTATTATTCTTATTTCTAAAGCAGTCATTTCCATGTGATCTCATAGCATCTCATTGCTCTTTGATTGTGGAATTTCGGTTGCTTTAAGAGTTGAAGAGGACATATGCGTAGCGCAAGAGAATTCATCTTTACCGATTTGAAGTACATCACATCCAAGTACAATCCCTGTTCCTTCTACAAATGGTTTGCTTTTCCAAGCTTTAGCATGGAAATTAATTCTTCCTCTTGACAATTGTAAGTGCACACCATATGCAAGCTCGTGATACAAAATTAGCTTGCATGATTGTTGTAAACACATGCCATATGCTAACTCCCGATGGAAAATTAGCTTGCATCATTTCAATCAATGTTGTTTATTAATGCATCCAATGTTGTTTATTGTAGGCCATGGCTTTGTCTACCTAGTGACCAATGTAGGACATTAAAGCTTTGTGATATCGAATCATTATTACATATTAATTTTTCACTCCGCGATTCCTTGTGCCTATAAAACCAAATTGGAAGCACAATGATTGACAATTTATGTTTGTGATTTCTATATTTTTGAAACCTCCTTGTACAATGCATATGGGTGTTGTGGAGTCATTTACTATATGCAGCTAACCATTGAAAAGTTTTTAAGGCTCAATTTTCCTTGTTTTACATCATTGGTTTCTCCTTGGTCATGTCTTGAAGCAAGCTTTGTTTGTAAACATGTTCAATTGTTAGCAACCAAGCACATGCTTCATTGGAATTTTGTAATGCACATGTGTGTTAGTGTATTGTATGGCTATCCAAACTTGCAAAACAAGCAGGTGCCTAAATCATAAAAGTTATAAAATTTTAATGTGTATTGGAGTTGGTAAAACATAGCAAACTGATCTTCTCATCTAGTCAACTGAATGGTTAAAATTATGTGCAATCTTTTCCTGAGTGTTGTGTTTTTCTTGTGCTAAGTGGTGTTGAAAGGTCCTATGTATTTCTTGTGTTGAAGGGATTATAGGACTATAATAATTTTTAGTGGAAACAAACACTACTTTTGATACGTACTATCATGGTGTTCACTTGCCTAGCCAATTTTGTAGTAGTACACTTCACAAGTTCCCTCGTTTCATAACATTTATGGAATCGGGCCTCTTTTGGTTTGTGGGATGTTCATAATAGGAAATTGAAACTTACTTGATGGATCTATTGGTAGTGACCTAGAATACAAAATTGTCGTGCAAGCTTTTTTCACAAAAAAAATTTGCATTACATTTAGGGCCTATTGCATCTAGAAAATGTTATATTCATCATATTCTCTTTTTTCTTTTTCTTTTTTTTGGTTCAATCTTTGTGTGCTTTTGGTGTCTCTTAATGGCGATAAAATGGCTTCACAAGATTGGTAACAAGACACACATCAAGATGGCCTGGACGACTCTTTCATCCCTTTCTCTCAGCTTCATGAAAACATAGATGCTTCTCCATTCTGTCTTTGTCAATATGTGGATTCATAGCATGACCACCTCTTGCACATTGCAACAACGTACTTTTCTATGGTGTTCATCAATTTGGTAGTGTTTTTGTTCCCTCCCCTTTCTTGATTGCACCTCCACCTATCACTCCACTAAGACTATGGAGGAGTTATAGTAGTAGTTATTCCCCTGTTCACACTTTTGTCCCACCATAGTCTTGTGCCCCATTTATTCCCCACACAAGACAACCAGGCCCAATGCCTTGTGACACAACATTCCCCTTGCCTCATCATCAACCAATTATGTTGTCCATGTAGAGTATATCAATGTAGTCTCCTTTCCATCCACACCCAATAGCCCTTTCACAAATGTAGAACATCCTTGCACATGGGTTCTCTCCCATTCATAGACATGTTTCCATGCATCTGAGATGGGTTTGGCCAATCCTATTCAATCTCCCACTAGCAATCCTGCATACTTTCAAAGGAACCTTTGCACCAAGTGAAAAAAAAATCTAGCTAGAGGCTCCATTAGGAAGTGTGACATGTACTAATGGTTAGCTGTGACCCTTTGGCCTTCAACAACAAGACATGGGATGCCATGGAAAATTTTGTGTTGATTGATGCAAAGATGGACTTTAATAACACTTTTAAGAATGGAAGCTTGTGAGTTGATGTATAGAGATTTGGTCATAGATGGGATTTTGTGGTGGCTGAGAAATGCTCCAAGTCCAATATTCACAGATTAGGGAAGAAATGTAAGACAAGATGGAATAGAGTGTACAAGGAATGGAAGATAATATTTGGTTATGAAAAATAGATACCCTCATGTCATCCGTCATATTGGGATATGACGGCTCGAGAGAACAGGTCAAGGAAGCTACCAATCTCTTTCAATTAGAACATATATGACACAATCAAAAGTTGCATGGGTGGGTAACGTGTTGCCAATCCTAGTGACAAAGCTATGGACACATCTGCAAATACTCCAAGTGCATTAGGTTTTTTTTAATGGTTTGATCCTCATGTCATCTATCCTATTGGGATATGATGCCTCGAGAGAAGAGATCGAGGAAGCGACCAATCTCTTTCAATTAGAGCATACATGATACAATCGAAAGTAGAATGGGTGGGGGGCAACGTGTTGCCAATCCTAGTGACAAAGCCGTAGACACATTTGCAAATACGCACAAAGTGCATTAGGTTGCTTTTTGATGGTTTGATTTGGTTTCGTGATCTTGAAATACATGTTTCAAGCACATGCTTGTATATTTGTTATCTAACCAATTCACTTTGATTAAGTTATTTGGTGTTTTGTTTGCAACATTGGCCACATCATGGCGTGGATTTGCATTAGAAAATGTGGACACCAAGCCATCATTGTTGGATGATGGAGGGGAGAACGTTGTACAGGAGCAACCTCTAAAATACAATTGCACAATAGGGGGGACATAAGCATTGAAAACCCAACTTAACCATGTTAGGAAGAGACTTGGAGGAAACAACCAAGCAAGAGCACTTTGTTAGGACGGGAAGTAGAGGCAAACTATGTGGGAGCGGGAGGCTCTTGAAGCAAAGCTTGTTTTGCAAAGGGAGCATTTCTATTTTGCCAAAAACTTTAGTGATGGTCTTGAAATTGTCCCATTCAAATATCTTCATCATTGTTTCAACCAACCAAATGCTCCTCGACTTCACATGGAAGCGATAACATAGTTGTACTACTTTTCCAAATGAATCACTAGCAATTGATAGGGTGCCATCAACCAATCATGTAAAGGATAGCCTCCACCCCCATGATGTATTCCCTAAATGGAAAAATCACCTTTAGTGAGCTATGATCTTGATAGATATTGTCTGCTAGGCACACGAGCATAGAATCCTAAGTTATAGAAAATGCAGTTGGCATGCATTGCCCTTAGCCATTCTGCATAAACATCCAAGAAATGATAGTCCATGTCACAAATGCATTGAATATACATTAAGTAGTTCTTGTTTTTGTCAAACCGATTCGATGCATTAACACCTTGAGGCTTGTCCATGTTCACATGAGTTACATCCACCATGACACCACAACAATTGGGCAACCCCCTAAGAGCATAAAAAATCCTTCCTTGACCTTGTTGAGGCTCTCTACATCCCAAGGCCAATGTACAAATCATGACTTATGGCTTAAAATTTTATCAACAAATTAGTGCACAATATTTGATGGGATGGACTTTCCAAATCCAAAATGCTCTCCAATTTCAATGTATCATGTTCCATTAGCCAAGTGAAGCACAGATATCGCCACCATTTTTTCGACAAATACACATAGTTTTGAATGGGTATCGAATATTCCCTTACTTTATATGATCATGCATCAAATTAGCAAGTGGCATGAACACGAAAATCAGGAAATGAAATAAATCTCCAAGAAATGTACATCATCCCCTCTTGTAGCCCAGCATAAAAATTCCACCATTCAAGCAATTTGGGCTTGACATGGAAATCTAATAGCGGGAATTCAACATGCCTTACAATGACTATACCTTGCAATTCCTTCACTATCAAGAAAATACTAACACATATAAGGGTGTAGTCCATGCATCTAAATGAGAGTGGTCATTGTGATGTAATGCCATCGATGATCATGCCATCCATCTCTTCTCCGTCATCATCATTTTGAATCAACATCATGTTTTTCCAATACATGTTCACTACAATCATGCATAGTGCAAGGGCACATTTCAAAATTGAAATTGCAGGAGAGGAGACTTCCATAGTGAGAAGTGTTCAGAAAGACCAAAGGTTATAGCTCCAATCTAGGTTTCATAGTAGAGGTTTGGCACAAGGCATCAACCATACACATGGTAACTTTGTCATGTTTTATTGGTAGTTCTAAAGAGCATATAAATAACATTGTGATAGCATGCCTCTACTGTTTACATGTAGGTTGTGGTGATGCCTTTTTTTGCAAATACTCTAAACTAGCAAATAAATATATGTGTGTTAGAACGTCTTTATTATTTACATTGCTAAGCACTTCTAAGAGTTTTCCTACAACACAATGCCAAGCTTATGATGCCTTAATTATTTGGTCCAATATTAGCAATGTTTAGCATTGCATGCTACAGATTTTGCTACACTTTCATAAGTTGTTCTTGAAAAGATATGGCTATTATATCAACATTTGGCATGGCATTTACTTTACTGCATATTCATTCATCTTGGAAATCATCATAGTCATAAGGTGGGTGGAAACATTCAGTGATATGGGTGCCTTCTTTTAGAGTGTATAACAAAGACGTTCTAGTGATCAATTCAAATTTCTTCAGCATTTATTGTGTGTAACGATTGCATAGCTTAGAGTTTTTTATTTTTTAGGTGTTTGTTGCCTCAAATACATTCAGTGAGGTATATTGTGTATGGCAAAACTATTGCAATCCATTTAGTGCTGAACATCAGCACCCGCCCTACACAAATATGTATCTTCTACAACTTTGGTGAGGCGGGTGCCTACTTTATAAAGGGTATAACAGAGTTTTTTTAGTGATCAGTTCAAGTGTCTTCATCATCACTTATGTGCAAGCATTGCATAGATCAAAGCTTTCTGTTTTCTAGGTGTTTGCTTCCTCAAATACATTCAGTGATGTATGTTTTGCAAGAAGGCAAAGCTATTGTAGTCCATTCAATGATGAATATCATGACCCATTCTACACAAACATTTGTCTTCTACAACTTCAGTGAGGCAGGTGCTTACTTCATAGGGTACAACATAACTATTCTAGTGATCAACTTAAGTTTCCCATCATCTCTTTTGTGCAAGCATTGCATAGATCAGAGCTTTTTGTTTACTAGGTGTTTTACTTCCTTAGATACATTTAGTAAAGGATATTTTGCAAGGTGATTTATTATAGTCTATTCAATGGAGAACAACAGCACCCATCCTGCATGAACATCTATCTTCTACAACTTTAGTGAGACAAGTGCCTACTTTGTAAGGTACAACAAAGATCTTCCAGTGATCACTTCAAGCTTCTTTAGCATTTCTTGTGTGCAATCATTGAATAGATTAGAGCTTTTTGTTTTGTAGGTGTTTGCTTCCTTAGATACATTCAATGA
This sequence comes from Lygodium microphyllum, assembly GCF_053477565.2. Classification (NCBI taxonomy): domain Eukaryota; kingdom Viridiplantae; phylum Streptophyta; class Polypodiopsida; order Schizaeales; family Lygodiaceae; genus Lygodium; species Lygodium microphyllum. Next base: position 80,474,927 of record NC_141139.1, read on the forward strand.
AGTATATTTTACAAGGCAAAGCTATTGCAGTAAATTCAATGATAAACACTGCCACCCACCTTGCACAATCATCTATCTTTTGCAATTGACATATGTTCTACAAGGTAGTCTTCAACTCCAACAATCCTAGCCTTTTGCAACACTGTTAAAAAGGCAGAGCAAAAAGTCCCACTTTTCAAAAGCATGTGGCCTGGATTTGATTTAGAAAACTATTTTTTACCATAAACCCTGTGGAAAATGGGTTTTGCCTAAATAATGTTGATGGGAATAGTTTCCGTGTTTATTAGGGGGTTTCTCATCGAAAGGAGGGTTTTTCCAAAAAATAGGAACCCCCTCCCTGCCTACCCAAAAAAGAAAACTATGAGAGCATCTCCCTAGTTTGATATTTCTTTGTCTAGCTTACCAACCATGCAAGAAGTATACCAAACCCACCAACTTTTATAATTGATGTTGTTTCAATTCTTCCCTAAAACCTTCAAACATGGGTCTAATTTTGGACTTCCAACTTTCATAGAGCACATAAATTCAATTCTAAGTTTATGAAGGCCTATTGACCTAGCTTTGCTCCCTTTAACCATAACGCCAAAACTGCATACCTCTAGATTAGTCTTATCAAAAGAGATCCTAATCTAGAGGAAGAAACTCCTCCATGCATCTTTGGCCACACATCCATTCTAAAACGCATTCTCCCATAGCCTATGTTTCTCCACATTGACATTTTCAATTAGTGAGCTCTCTATGAATCAAGTTGCTAATAGTCATGAGAGCACCTATGATGACTCTCCAAGGAAGCACCTTGTCTTTCTATAGAAGATTTAGCATCCAAACTCTCCTAAAGATATCAATAAGTCTACTTCCAAAAAGATCCAAACTTTGCACCTTTTTAATTCTAGCCACCATGGTACTCTGATGACCCTCTAAGGAAACACCCTATCTTTGTAGGGAAGCTTTAGCACCCAAACTCCCCTTAAGATATCAATAAGTGGACCACTTGAAGGACACCATATTCCCTTTGTCCTTAGTTAAGCCCCTCTAAGGAAACACCCTACCTTTGTAGGGAAGCTTTAGCACCCAAACACCCTAGGCTAGATAGGAAGTTTTGTCCTTAGTCAAGCTAGATATCCATTCCATCTCTACATTAGTCTACTTTGTAAGGCCCCCTTTTCAAGGCTACATTTGAGATGGTCCATGCTACTAGGAGCCAAAATACATGGATTTTTGAAAACAAAAAAGATATTGAGAATCTTCAAATTGAGGTGAAGGGGCCACGTAGTCAATTTCCAATGCATAATCCTTCTTCTTGTTTTCTCCAAGACCCAACTAGCTCTCTTGAAGCTGCTACCCAGTGGCCCCATAGGGAAGCCTACATATGTGAAAATCAATCCTCTAGTGGTGATCACTTTCCCAAACCAACCAAGAACTTCTAGAGAGTCTAATCAAACATTGCTTCTAAGTGTTAGTATTGAAGCTTGTTGCTCTCTTATAGATTTCAAAGATTTGCAGGGCATTTTGTAAGTTCTCATTGCTTGACAACAACATCATAAGAATATCATCACCAGGTCCTTGACTAGCAAGCTGCTTCCCCTATAATAGGCACCCTCAATTTTGCCTTTCTACGTCATCTTCTCAAAGAACAAAAGAGGGGTGGGTTACAAACAGTAATGGACTTAGGAGGCAACCCCATATTACGCCTCTAAGAGCATTAAAGAGCTTAACTAAGGAGTCCTTGTTTGAGATAAAAGCTCAAGCTTCTCTACTAAAAGCCATGGAAGGTTGGTAATTGAATCAATAAACCCCATCTTGATTGTTACACGTTTTAAGTAATCCATGCCGATCATCACACGTTTTAGGTAATTTCAACTAACCTTGTCAAAGGATTTCTCCATATTAATCTGCAACATGATTGAATTCTAACTAAAAATCAAGGCCCATTTAGATGTTGTGACAACATTGATAAAATTTTCCAAAATGCTCCTCCCTATTATGAAGCCATGTTAATGCGGGTTGATGCACCTCTACATTAATAGGGACAATATTCTTACAAAGGCCTTGGTAAATATATTGTACAACATGCCCATTAAGAAAGCCAATATCCATTGGTTCAACCAAGTGCAATACTCTTACAACACGCCCATTAACAAGGTCAATATTCTTGCTCAGGCTTTGGTAAATATATTTACAACTTCTAATCCAAGAGTTAGGAAGTCCTCCCTTGGTCTAGTTGTCAATAATTAAGTAGAATACACTATGATTTAGCCTAGGTCAGAAGTGAGATATCATTTCAATAGATACTTCCTCAAACCCAACAAACTTAATAGTCCTCAAACTCTTCAAGTCTTCCTCTAGCTTCTCCCATGTACATTCTTGCATGAGAGAGTTGTTTTCTTAATCAGTGTTGATCACCTTTCTAATAGGCCTCAAGGTCAATTCAACAACTTGTGGATCACATGTTAGATATGCTCAATGCCCTACTCTTGTTAGATGCCATCAATGGTCCATAATGCTCAAAGTTATAAGGTCTCCATTATTATGAGAAGCCATGTTAGAGCCCCAATTGGATCCTAACTTGTATATGAAATGAGATCTAAAGTGACTAGATGGCAAAAGGTAACCATTGTGGGTCTAGCCTTTGGATTAGATATACTAGTTAAGGTTGGTAGTAACTTGAGGCACTAGCTATGAGGTGTAGGAGTTGCTAGGGATCCCTATTTTAGGTTTGAGGGTTGTAGAAGTAGCCCTTGGCTAGGGGTTCTTAGAGAGGCTAGTAACCCCTCTAATGAGGGTCTAAGGGCAATGCCTCGGCCCGACGATAAAATGAATATTTCTTGGTTGACTAGGGAAGGCTCATATTATGGTAGGTCAATAGAATGATTTAACCATCTTCCCAAGTGATAAAAAAGAAAGATCCTCCAAAGCCAACATCAATGTATCTTTTATCCAGTCAAAGTTCTTCTAACTAGTCTTAAGCTCTTCACCTATAATCTATCTAGATCACCATCTAAGCTTCACAATGAAAGTGGCACAAGTGCACAAAGGCATCTTTGTAATAATTTGTTTGGAATTAAAAAAAGTTTTTATTCTTCAGTTATTTGATGTGTACTCTCTATTCCTTACTCAAGTTTTGTACATTGCACCACGTAATTTTTGCACCACAAACACCTTGTTGATAAAGGGTGCAAAAATGTTTCATGTATATCTATAAACTTTTGATATGTTTACTAGCTCTCATCCTACTATTGTGGAGCCACCAAGATCTATGTAATCCTCTTCTTCTTGAGTGCTCTTATACACATAATGCTATCACTTCTTCAACTGGTTTTATCATAATTTGTTCCTTTTTATAGAGCTAAATACATTGCACCTTAATGAATTGTGGCAATAAGAAAATGAATATTTCCTAGGGTTCGTGAACCCTTTGTAATAATTCCAAATCCTAATTATTAATGCTCTAGCTTTTTGCTTTCTTTCTTGCTTGGGAGAGTGAGAGAAGAGTACATGGATTCAAGAATGGAATGCAAGTCAACCATAAGAGAGGCAGTCGAGTCAGAAAGCATTGAAGCTCTTGATATAAGAGTAGTTCCATCCAAGTTCTGCATGTCATGTGTTTAGCTTGATGGTCATAGTGATTTGTAATAAAGGTCATTTTGTGAAAAAAGAAAGGGTGTAGAAGCCTAACATATGCTTTTCAACAAGAGTAGGGTGCTCTTGATACCTTTCCTAATCATGGTGAAGTTTTGAGATTTATGGTCATTCATGTAGTCATGGTGGTCTAGAAGGACTTGGAAGTACAAAAGCTCCAAAAAAACATAGCACCATAGTGATGACCAACAAAAAGTCCCTTAAGATGGTAATGCTCAATCTTATGGTCCCATTTGGATAGGTCTAAGGGATCGTAAGTTAAAGTGACATGGCAATCTATCATCAGACAATATGCAAAGAGTGGCTTTGGGATTATTAACCCAAAGCACTAGAAAGAGGCCCTTTAAGGAAAGCTATTCATCCAAGGACCCACGCCAAGTGGATAGACTTGGAATATTCTCCTTTAAAAGGGAATGCAAAAGTTTTATTTCCATCTTAGAGGATCCTAGAAACCTTCTCTAAGGTGGATCTTCACCATAGCACCAGCCATCCTTCCTAGATCATCCTTCAATTGCAATTTGCTACAAGTCTAACAGAGTGTTTGAAAGGTATTGCAGTAGAAACCCAATGTTATTGGGAGGAGATTGATGGATAGCCACTCATTTGAAATCCATAGTTTGTGGATAGTGACATGCTATAGTTGGAGGAGCACATACACATTAAATAGACTCCTTGGGAGGTCAAGCTACACCTAACTCCATCAAGATTTGGAGTGATATTACAAGTGTGACAACTTGGAGATCCTTTAGCAAAAAATGGAGAATAGGAGTGAATAGGGGTTTGACACAGGGATATTGATGCAATGATACCATAGTAGTGGCTTTCGCCTGCCCATCAAGAGCTTGTATGGCCAGATATTGGTTGGATAGGCTAGTTCTCCCATTGTAGTCCCTTTGCAAAAAATAGCAAAGCAAATCCAAATGCCCACCCCTCAACATGCTTTTTTCATTGTGTAGAAGAGTGGCAGGCCATGATATTGTAGTGATGATGATGATGAAGAGGAGATAGTGATTGCTTACACAATGGGGTAAGTGATAAGAAAATGATGTTAATAAGGTTACCAATGACGAGGTTGAAACTCTTCTCTCTCTCTCTCTCTCTCTCTCTCTCTCTCTCTCTCTCTCTCTCTCTCTCTCTTCCCTTTTCTCTCTATATCTCTCCTCTCTCATGGAACTAGGGGAGCATTTCGGTAGGGACTAGGGAGGGGGGCAAGGGGGATGGAGTGGCCATGGGGTGAGGGAGGCTGACAAACCACATGCGGGGGGGAAGTTGGGGGGGTGGGGATGGGGCATATGATGATAGTAGGAGGACATGGTGATTTGTTGGGGGTAAAGGCACCTCCGCCTAGCTGCCCGTGTATTACTACATTGACAGTACCTGCCACTGCACACTGCAGGTAGCGGGCGCCCGCCACAGTCACTTATTCTTTATTCTTTTAGTGACAGTTTGAATAAAGGAAGGCCCGGCCACACATTGTGGTTGTTGGAGTTCCCATTTGTGCCTCTCTTTCTTCTTGCTTTTGCTCTCCACCGTAGCTCACTTCTAAGCAAGCTTCAATCCTTCTTACCTTTCAACTGGTATCAGAGCAAGGCTTCCCAACTTCTCGAGCTTGGTTTGTGGCATTCTTAGCTTCCATTCAAATACCTACAACATTGGATCTTCTCCCCGGTAGCCATAGTTGACCTTCTCGAGCTCCTGTCACTCCATGGCTTCCCGAGCACCTTCCCGGCCTATTGAGGCACCCTCAAGGCATTGCTACAAAGGTATTGAAGTGTTCTTTTAGTGTTTTTCTTCAGTTCTTAGGTTACAGTCAAACAGGGTAACCATAGCTCAAACCCTTGGAGCTTGGATCTTGCTCTCTCTTGCATTTGGGCACTTGAGGCTTGTTGTGGGCCTCCCTGGGCACCCCCTGGAGCCTCCAACCACTACCATTGAGGCCATGTGGATGCACAGGAGAAGAAGAAGGGATCAACAAATTTGTGCCATTTTTTTTGGATGTTATGGACATCACACTACAGTAGCTCACCTACTCCTCATTGATGGCTATGTCATGCTTCTTCGGGCTTGGCAATGCACTTGGCAATGGTCTCTAACTTTGGTTGAAGCCTCCTTGATCATTGTCATCAGCTTTGGGTCTGATCTGTACATTCTCAGAATTGTTTACAGCAGTCCCACAGTCATGTTATGCAGAAGTAACATTGGCATCTAATGCTATGCTTGTTTGGGCACTTCTACTTAACCGGTTTGGTACCTATTGATGCCCGATTGTTTGGGGATGCAAGGCACATGTTATGCCATCATTTTGGACTGATTTTCTTGCTGAAAATACTTAGTTTTGAACAGTAAATCACTGTTGTACCACAGTGGGCTGAAGCCTATTATCTCATGTTTGGTTATGCCTATTGGTTTTGGGCTATGTCTTTGGGATATGCAATGAAGTATTGACCTTCGAGGTATGATATCGAGCTTGTCTTTGGTTCCGGAATGGTTTTGAGCTTGTATTAAGCTCTGACTTGGTTGTTTTTCACTGGCATTTGGCTTCAGTTGGCATGCTTTGGACGGTCTATGCCTATTGTCACTGCTTAGGCCTCTTGCATTTATGCTTTGGTCAGATATGGATGCCACTTGGTTTACCCATGCTTGACAGTTACCTGGAGCTTCATCTTCAGATGTATTTGAGAATTTTGGATCTACTAGGAATTACATTTGGTTGTTAGTTACATGCTCTTTGAATGCTTTTAGGCTTATGCTTTATGAGTCTGAGATAGCTTAGGATTTATGCTCCGGATGTACCCTACTAGGATTTGGCATGTTTGATGCTATGTATTTGATGTATTAGAGCGTTGCTTGCTCTCTTTGCATCTGACTTCACTTCCAATGGGAGCCTCTTGGTATATTCGGATGTACACAGTCTTATTTACAGATGAGCTTGAGCTTGTGGGACAGTTACATGCATTTACTCTCTTGAGAGCTTTATGTTTGCAGTTTGTTTGTAGTGGGCTGATTTGATACGACTATTGAGGCATGCATCTATCTCTGTCATAGGTTTGTAAGTTTTTGTATGCATCTTGGATGGTAATGTATTGAGCTTCTTGCTCTATCAGTTGTGCTTGTGCTTGGTCTCTTCTCTTACCCTGAGACCCATTACATGCATGACTTCTGGACCTATGAGATGTCTCTTGCCTGACAGGTTATTGGTTTGACAGTTCTTGGTACCTTATTGCCCTTGGAAACTCAATGTTGGATGTATCTTGTTACCTGGCAATTGCAGTGACATATGTATCAGTGTGATTGCTTCATTTTTAGGATAGTTTTACATACTGCTATCATTTATTACAACAAGCTAAAATCTGCAGATTTTGAGCACTTCTATGAGGGTTATTATTACTATTTGATGTTATCTTGGTCATATTTGGTGGACAGGTGCTTCTCTTGGTGAAATCCACCCTTTCAGCCACTTTTAGCAGTGGTTTTAGTGCATTTTCTACTGATTACATCAACATGCAATTTTACCTTTTTGCTTTGGTTTGGGATAGTATGGCTAGTCATTTGAAAGATACAGCTCTCTTTAACATTTCCAAGTTGGATGGTACCAACTATGGGTATTGGAAGTCCCAAATATGGTAGGTTTTGGTGCAGAAGTTGCAGATTAAACCCTTGCATTTCAAGGGTGTTAAACCTGAGGATATGGATGATGATGTTTGGATGGAAGTTGATGAGTGATGCAAGTCTACCATTATTTTGTCACTATTAGAAGAAGAGGTCCATCATAATGTTGTTGAAGATGAGAATCAGAGTGCATGGGATTTATGGGAGAAGATTCAGGAGCTTTATGCGCAGCAGAGTCCTGCATCACAAATGTATTGGCTGAAGCAGTTAATGGACCTTTGCATGAAGGAGGGGACCTCCCTTTTATCTCATTTCAGTAAATTTCATGCTATCATGAAGAGTCTGTTGTCACAGGGTATTGAGTTCAAAGACAACTTGCACTCGTTTCTGCTTGGCACCTTGCCTGAATCATGGGATGTATTCCATACTGCCATATGCACGAACAAGCTTGATGGGCTGAAAATCAAAGATGTTGAGAGTGCTTTATTGACTAAGGAAATCAACAGGAGAAACAATGATGCTTCCCGCTCTTCACATGCATTGACCATTAGAAGTGGTAGAAATGGCAGGCATGCTAATGATCATAAGGGCAAGGACTCTCAGAAGTCCAGGTCCAAGTCACGTGGTCGTAGTAAGTCTCATGGATGGAAGTCTGATCTTATCTATCATTATTGTGGGAAAGTAGGACATATTAGGCCGCAATGCCATAAATACGCGATGATAAGCGCAAAGAAAAGTATCTGGTTCTATGCGTCTTGGTGATGACAGGTCTCTTGACATTATGGGCATTGGAGATGTTAGGCTGCAGTTTCCTTTTGGTAGTTCTTTTGTTTTGCATGATATATGCCATGTACCTGCGTTGACTCGCAGCCTTATGTCAGCTGGACAACTTGATGATGCAAGATATTTTGTATCTTTTGGAGACTCTGCATGGAAGATTACTTGTGGCAGACTTGTACTTGCAAGAGGTGCCAAGTCTAGTAGCCTCTATCCCTTACTTGTATCATGAGCTACATTGGATCATGTTTTGTCTATGGGTTCTATTCACAATGTAGTGAGCTTACCTCCATGCCGCTTGAATTACCTCCTCTCCTGCACACTCCAGTAGCTCCACGATCCAAGTGCAAGCTTCAAGCAAGCTCCATCCTCAAGCTCCAGGCTCCGAGCTCCATTGCTGCGAGCAAGAGAAGAGAAGAGAAGAGAAGAGAAGAAGAGAGGAGAAGATGGAGAGCTTCTCCTCCTCGGTCCCTCACCCTCACACACTCACTCCCTCCCTCACACATTCACACTCCCTCTCTCAAGCACAAGCTCAAGCAAGCAAGAAGAAGAAGAAGAAGAAGAAGAGAGCTACTTTCGGCCACACATAAGAATGAGCTTCTCATTCACTTTCCAACTTTATATACAAAACCCTAAATCCCTTTTGGGTGGTCATCCCCTTTTCCCCTTTTTACATGGCCGGCCGTAGCCTAGGCCCTTTTTCCCATTGTTCTTCTATCTTCCTAGCTTCCTTTCCATTGCCCGTCTACATTTACAAATTGCACGGGTGAGAGCCCGGCGCTCCTTGAATTAAACCATGATGCGCTTGTGCTCTTTTACAAAAGTTTTGACTTGCGCTTTTCCTTGTGCGCCTTTCTCCCTTATTTAGGACTCTTCTCCTCGTTCGTCTTTGTCTTCCTTTTTCTCTTTGTCTTGGCCTTTGTCTTTGTCTTCTGCTTTAGCTTTTCCGGATTTTCCAACTTCGTTCATTTGAGGGCTAACATTACCCCCTCCTAGACAAGTGCTAGTCCCATGGCACTCACCGTTGTAGGTAGCAAGCGTTTAGCATGCACCGAAGACGTGGGTAACAAGGACGCCTATGGTTTCCGTGGAGGAGTGTTGGTGGTGGTGTGGCAGAAGGTCTTGGGGGTCTGTTGGTGGCCAAGGTGGCTGCTGGTGGAAGGTTGTTAGAGTTGGTGGTAGGGCTATTCTTTGTTGGGATTGATTACTCATAGTTGGCACAGGTGTTGTGTTCTTGGGATGCTCAAGGTGGATTCTGCTCGTGATGATTTTCTGGTGGTCTTGCATGATGAAGTAAAGGACAAGAGTTCAGAGTTAAGTGTTGATGTAGAGGTGACAGCGTTTTCGTTGGAGTCTTTAATACTTGCAGTTGGAAAACCTCTCATGTGGTCTCTCCCTAAGGGGTAGTGCTAGTCTTCTTATCGTGCACAAGACATATTTTGATTAGTTTGGGAGACAGGGCAAACTCTAAGCAAGCCTAGAGTATTGTCCTGCACTTGAGGACCCAAACCATGTATAGGTTATAGTGTGAATATTAAGTGAGTACATGTGCATATTTAGGTATTACTTAGTTAGAAGACTGTCGGCCTGGTTCCTTGTATAGCAATGGGTCAGTGAAGTAAGGGCTTAGTTGATGGAAAAATTTGTCGATGAAGACGGGGAGTACACTTGAAGATTGCGTGAGACATCATTATGGTTTTGTCAAGGCAATGTAGCACAATTAAGCTCTGTGATGTCTTGGCTTTTGGTAGCTAGTGGCTACTCGTAGTGGTTGAAAAGTATGGTGTACTTTTCCATTGTCTTTCATGCCTTGCTTACCACTGTTGATTGTAATGGCATTGAGATGGAGTGCAAAAGAAATGGCAAGTGTTTCAGGGTGACAGGTCTAACCATAGGCGAGGCGAGCTCCCTAGGTATGTCCTGCCCTTAATGTGCCTTGAAGAATTGTGGGGGATGTACAAAGGGCTAGGGGATTAGGGACGTAGCCAGCCGACCAAGGTCACTGGACGTACCTAATTTGAGGACCCCTAGGTGCGGTGCTATGATTGTGTGTGCTTTTTTTCTTTTTCTTTTTTTTTTCCTTTTTTCCTTTTCTTTTCTTTTCTTTTATTTCTTTCTTTCTTTCTTTCTCTTTTTTTTTTTTGGGTGGAAAAAAATGAATACAATCAATGCGATACATTGAGGCTATTAGCCTTTCATTTGGATTGAGAAATGTTGGAATCCAAAGGCTATGAAGAATGGATATTACAAAGAGGATTGTGTCACCAGCCTTGATACTAGAGGAACTGTTGTTGAGATGAAGAGATATACTTGAGATATTGCAAACCTCCTTGCGACACATGCGATGTTGGTACAATTGAGGTAACAACTGCCGTGAGCCAACTATAGAGCTTGACCCAGAAAGAGAGTGTAGCCCATGAATATGCTTTGGGGTATGCGATGTGGGCGGTTGGCAGCGTGGCTTTGTCGCGGCTCTTTGTGGGGTCAATGGTCTTGCGGTGATCGGGCATTGAACACTTTCGCACAAAGACCTATCTCATCTTGTATCCACTTGTCACTTCATGAGAGTACATGCATGGTATATGTCGCAACTATAATAAACCGGTGCAATGCAAGGAGACATCACTTATCTGAATTCTATGTCGTTGACTTAGATATTTATCACCTGCGCTTGATTAGCTTTTTCTTTTGCTAAAGACGTGAAATATATTAAACACAGATATGAAAAGTTCGTACAAGTCGGGAACATGTCAACACTTAACCATTTGAAGACAAAGAGTCCTGGCCAGGTAGCTTTTAATAAGCCTTTATACAGCATGGGGCTACTCTATTTGTATGAGGCGGGGCGAGTCTGGGTGGTTGGGCGATTGGGGCTCTGCTGGTGCGGGGCTCCCATGGGGTTGGGCAGGGAACATGTCGGCTGGGACATGAATGGTGTAGTCTCGGGCCGCGACCATTTCCAAAATGTCTTTAAACAGTTCATTAAATTCTTCCCTGTCCCAGGCCGCCTTTTCTTTTCGTGGGCACCTGGTGCCCGAGTGTACGTTGGGGGTTTGTGCCACTGGTGTTGCCATATTGTGTGCGCCTCCTTGAGCGTCCGCTCCCCTGGCCCGGGATTCTTCAGCATTCGTCAGGGGCGGTGTCGCTTGGGGTCACGTTTCTTGGCGTACCTTTTAAGAGTGGGCACATAGCGCATCGGCGGAGGGGCATGTGTGGCATGTTTCCGTCAGCTATGCGGAGAGCATCCTTGCAAACTAGCTGCCCTTGGTTCTCCATGTTTTCCTCGCACGGGGACCTGTAAGATGCGAATCAAGGATTAGGATTTGTTACATGATAAGACCATTTCTATGTAAGGGATTATAGTGCGGGTTATCAAGCGCATAGGATGAGAAGGGGAGGGGTAGGGCATGCAGTGCTTGTTGCAGAGGGATGGCCCCCGTGATGTATATTTAGCCTCCTGCCATTAGCAGATCTTGGTTCATGCCGAGTTACGTCGGCTGGCGGTCATGGATTTAGGCAGGGCTCCTCCTCGGAAGGATAGACCAGAAAGGGGGAAAGGTGTATAGAAAGGGATGGTACCCCATCTACACCATCAGAGTCGTTGGTCAAGGCTTCCTATGGCGGTAATGAGGGTTGCATGCCCTTCACTTGGAGGTGGGAATGGTCATAGGACTTTTAAAAGTGTGATGAGAGGAGGACCTGAGGAGCTTAGCCTGTCAAACCCAACTCTTCTCCATGCGCTTGACTATCATTGCTTGTGTGTGTTGATAGTATCTATACAAGGTGACACAAAAATCATTGTTTATATATACATCTATATATATAAAGATACAAATCCATGTCACCTCACGAGGATAGAAACCAATTGTAGAACTCAAGGTTGTACTGGAGCGTGGCACACGCATCTAGTATTCATGGCAGCTTACTCAATACCGATAGATATTTTGCCACATCGAGTAGCATGGAACCTTGTCCGAGTCTACTGGCAATATGTAACTCCTCCTCAGTGAGAACCTTATCAAACAGAGCGTTCTCTTGGCTAGTTCCAGCTAAGTTCGTACCCCGAATGGCAGTTAGCACACTTGAAGGGAAGTTGGTGCCACATAGGTTGGGTCTCTTTGAGACCGCCATTTGGCCAATCGCTCCTCTGAGACTGTCATGATCTGAGCCCCTAGTTCGGCCATTACAACGCGGTTTTCACACCAACGCTATTCAAATTGACTTCGGCCTGCTGACAGTCGCTTTAGTTGCTCTAGGTCTACGAGATTCAGTTGGCAGAGCACTTCATTGAACGTGACGGTTAAGTGCAGTTCATCAGCTTCCTCGTCAACGCGATGAGTCGCATGCGTTCATGTAAGAGCTTGTTATAGTGCTTGTCAAGATGTTCTTACTCTTCCCAAGATAGAGGAAAGGGCAAGTAATCTCCAAGTTGCTCCTTGGGGATTGTGCCCATGTTCGCAAGGATGTAAACTCATGCGAACACCTTGAGCTTAGCATCCAACTCAGCTAAGCATTCTGCGATACTTCTATGTTCAACGAGGGCTTGCTCGGTTGCCATCTCATGCAAGGTTCTAGGAGTTTGCTTAGGCTTTAGCATAGCTGGAGGTTCAGGCATGTATGAGCAAGATTGGTCAACGCTAGGATTGCTCATGCTCTTGGGGTTTCCTTGTTTCTCTTGAGGCTTCGTTATTGCGCCATGGTTCTCCTTGGGTGTGACTGGTACGACCTTGTCACCCTATTGTGACAGGGTTGTATCCACTCTTGATTGGTCAATGTGAGTTCTATTGTCAATGGATAGAGTGTTGCAAGCAACTGTTGATGGCAACGGTTGCTTTGGTTTTTCAGAGCACACGGATGTATCTGAGGGTTCATCGCTATTAGGAGAGACATCAATGGGTTCATTGGTAGATGGACTTGATGCTTTATTCCCCAGCTCTCCCTTGCTCTTGGTCTCAATGCTCTTGGGGTCCACCACCACCTATAGCTGCTGTTGTTTTCGATGTTTTCTCCTCTTTTTCTTGGTCAATGAAGGTGCATCTCTCAACGACTCAGGACCCTGGACTAGGTTAACCGTCGATGTGCTTGGTTGGACCTCAGCATTCTCTTTCTCTAATGTGTCCTTACGGGACATGATTGTGGCCTGCTGAATAGCCTCGCTAGGTTGTGAGAGCACAACTACCTTCCTTTTCGGAGAGTCTAGCCCTTCAGCCAACTCCCTTGTGTGTAACTCCTCCAGCCTAGGGTTTAGGCACTTTGAAGATGCTCGAGTTGTTGACGAAGTTGGTCGTGACACCTCCTCCACAGGTAAACTTCCAAGGACACTTTCCACAAAGGGCATTGTCACCGCCAAGGGCTGTGACTGCTGTGATCCCTGATTGGAAGTAGTAGCAGCTAGTTTTGTGGACTGGCTACCATCGGTAGACTGCGGTGTCAAGTCCTCAGGCAGATCAGAAGTGGTCGTGTCTTTTGTTGCCCTTTGCACATTCACTTGTGTAGGCTAAGCAGCGGCATGAGGTTACTGCTGCCGTGCTTCCTGTGTCCATATAGGTGAAGCGGATGTAGGAGATTTGGGACTCCTACGTGGGCTTGGCACTGACTAGAGAATTTACTTGTGATTGTTAGACGATTCTGTCATTAGCTTTGATGAGTGATTCAGCCTTATCATGAGCAATGTTGTGCTTGTGATGCTTGCTATCCTCTTGGGGAATCAAAAGCTCCTTGGGCACTAGCGGCTTCTGCGTATCCTCAACGATTACCTTTGGCATCTGCTTGTCAAGCACACTAGGCCGAGGATCTACCCTCCGATTGGTCCCGTTTGGTTCCTTGATTTTGACCATGAGAGGCTCGGTCACTCCATTGTTGTTGACTCGAGACTTGGTTTTTCGTTTAGATCTCCTCCTACGCTTCTTTGCTCTTGATACGATCTAGCCTTCAGTCGACCAGGGAGGTTTAGCAAGGGGTTTTGGCACCCAAATCCATCGGTTGCCTGCATAATACCCTTGAGCTCGAAGCAACGCCTTGGATATCATTCGTGGCGTTGTGCTGGCTCTCCATCGACGCCTCCATCTATAAGGCTTGGGCTTCCTTTGGGGTCTTCTACGATATTTGTAAGTCCAAAACCTGTCCTTGGCATTGTCTCTTGACCTTCTTTTTTCAGGCCTGGCCTCACTCACTGGTTCTCATTGTTCGACTTGTGCTTGTATTAGTTTTTTCAACAAGTCCTTGCTCTCGTTAGTAGGCTTGACTATTACGTCAGTACCTTCCTTGCCTTTCCCTTGAGGTTTGATGAGGTCACCCTTGTTTAAGGTTGTGACTATCCTCACACCCAGTAGTGTTAGGTGTATCCTTTGTGCTACATAGTCAGCCTCTCACTTGGTCGCCCTTTTGAAGGGTCTTCTTAGGAGGGTTTCTTTCCCGCAGCTAGCACTATTTGGAGGAACATGAAATAGGATAGGCAAGCTTTCTGTTTCAATTGTCGCAAGGAATTTGCACTTCCCTATGAGTGCTTGTGGATGTCCCCCATAAGGGCTAAGAGTTGCACTAGTCGGTGTGAGCTCTGGTTGGCCTAGTAGGGTCCATGATTCATAGGTCAAGATGTTAAAATCTATTCCTTCATCAATCAGAGCATCAATAGTATGCTCTCTTTTCGCGGAGAGTTTGACCCTAAGATAAGCAGGTGGTACTATGTCTTCATCTTCCGGTCTTGGCTTATAAATTTAAGCCTTCTGACAGATGCCCTTGAGTCCCCACTTGCATGACCAAGCGTGGATTCTCCACTAATGTCTTTGGGTCGTCTGTGCAGTGTTGCTCAAGGCACATCTCTCGTCAAGAGTGTCATGTCTAGTCATCTTGGCATTTGTAGCTTGCTGATGTTGCATTTCGCTCTGACTAGACATGGTATGAACACAATGTCTTTGTGTTCTCGTGGTGTGGCCTTTTTGCCCTTGATGGCTAGATTGGCCCATTGATGTTCTAGGGTCTCTGTTTCTCTTTGTTCGGGTATGGGCTTTTGGCTGCTCTTTTGCAAGTGAGAATCCATGCTCGTGTAGAGCCATTACTTCACTAGGGTCCAATTTGGAGGACCTGTCACGGCACACGTTTTCTCTCCAACCTACTTGGGGGCCGGTACGGTAAACACCATGTGCAATTTGGACCGTTTATAGCCAAATTTTGAACTACGTGCTCTAAATTTTAGCTCGGTCATGGATCTGTGATGTGTCTTTAGCTCTACGTAGCCTTTGGGGTCAATCTCGAGGTTTAGATGTGTCAAAATTTGTGTTCTAGATACCTGTTTGATTTTGACAGTTTTCTGTCTGATTCTCAAATGTTCGATTTTCAGGAGTCCGATTATCAGAATCGGGCATCCAATTCTGGGTGGTTCGATCAGTCCAGTGGTCCGATTTTGGTCACGTCCGATTTTGGGTGGTCCGATTGCCTTGATCGGATGAGCGTCCGATCGGACAGAATGGTCCAAGTGATCCGAGACCGAGTGTCCGAGTGGTGCGATTTCCAAAATCGGACGGGTTGGTCCGAGTGGTCCGATCGGACGGTTGTCCGCCGACCGAGCGTCCGATTCTGGGGATCGGACACTGAGTCGGGTGTCCGAGTCTGCGGCCTGAATGCACTTTCGAGCACAAATTTGTCCAAAATCTTAAGATATTACTTATTGTAAGCTACAAGATTCCATAGGAATGATGCTAGAGTGATGGGGAAGAGATCTATATACCTGGGATAGCCAATAAACTCCAAAATGCAAATCAGCAAATGAATCAAACCCTCATGCCCTGTTATGACAGCAGAAACCCTGATGCTTGTTTTTCTTCTTTTTCTTTGTTTTTTCCTATCCTAATCACCCAAATCACAAAGTAAATACCTACACTACTTCATTCCACAACATAAATCTCAAGAAAGCAAAAAACCTACTTGTTAAGGAGATCGAATACCATCTTCAACCCCCCTCACTTCCTACCTATCTCAAGCACCAGTTCGAGGGAAACCCCTTACTTTGATGCTCGATTCGAAGCGCGCAAGTGCTCAAGGCTTGAATCCGTTTGTCTCGGCAATGGAACCAAAATGTGGGAGCTTTCGCTCAACCGCCAAGATCCACGGACTGCTTATTGTTTCAAGCGTTCCAAGCCGAGCACTAATGGATACCTCTCACATAAACGACGCGCCATCCATATCTATGGGTGTAGTGAGCTTAGCTCCGTGCCATTCGAGTTACCTCCTCTCTCGCGCACTCCGGTAGCTCCACGATTCAAGTGCAAGCTTCAAGCAAGCTCCATCCTCAGGCTCCACGCTCTGAGCTCCATTGCCGCGAGCAAGAGAAGAGAATAGAAGAGAAGAGAAGAGAAGAGAAGAAGAGAGGAGAAGATGGAGAGCTTCTCCTCCTCGGTCCCTCACCCTCACACACTCATTCCCTCACACTCTCACACTCCCTCTCTCAAGCACAAGCTCAAGCAAGCAAGAAGAAGAAGAAGAAGAAGAAGAAGAAGAAGAAGAAGAAGAAGAAGAAGAAGAAGAAGAAGAAGAGAGCTACTTCTGGCCACACACAAGAATGAGCTTCTCATTCACTTTCCAACTTTATATACAAAACCCTAAATCCCTTTTGGGCGGTCATCCCCTTTTCCCCTTTTTACATGGCCGGCTGTAGCCTAGGCCCTTTTTCCCATTGTCCTTCTATCTTCCTAACTTCCTTTCCACCGCCTGTCTACATTTACATTGTCCTTTTTCCCATTATCCTTCTATATTCCTAGCTTCCTTTCCACCGCCCGTCTACATTTACAAATTGCACGGGTGAGAGCCCGACGCTCCTTGAATTAAACCATGATGCGCTTGTGCTCTATTACAAAAGTTTTGACTTGCGCTTTTCCTTGTGCGCCTTTCTCCCTTATTTAGGACTCTTTTCCTCGTGCGTCTTTGTATTCCGTTTTCTCTTTGCCTTGGCCTTTGTCTTTGTCTTCTGCTTTAGCTTTTTCAAATTTTCCAACTTCGTTCGTTTGAGGGTTAACAATGTTGATGTTAGACATGATGTTGGTCAAGCAGCAAAGCCTAGATTAAGGCATTCTACTAGAGATAGATGACCTCCTGACCGTTTTGCACCCTCTATGGATTATGTATTGGTTATAGATGCAGGAGAGCCTCTCACTTATGATGAGGCTATGCACAGGGGTGATTGTCACTCTTGGGAGAGGGCTATGTAATCTGAGCTTAACTCATTGCATAAGAATCAGACTTGGGATTCAGATTTCCTTACCTCAGGGTAAGAAGGCTTTGCCATGCAAGTGGGTGTACAAGCTGAAAAGTACCCCTGGATATCCCAAGCCGGCATACAAGGCTTAATTGGTTGCTATAAGGGTTTTAAGCAAGAACATGGTGTTGACTTTGATGAAGTATTTTCTCATGTGGTCAAGATGACCATCCTACGCTTAGTCGTGGCCTTGGTTGCACAGCTTGATCCGGACTTGAACTAGATGGATGTGAAGACGGCTTTTTTACATAGAGACTTGCATGATGAGATTTACATGGAGTAGCCTAAGGGCTTTGCAAACCCTGGCAGGGAACACCTAGTGTGCAAACTAAAGAAGAGTCTATATGGCTTGAAGTAGGCACCTAGGGAATGGTACCATAAGTTTGATGCATTCATACAGTCACAGGGCTATAGCCACAGTGCTATGGATCCGTGCTTGTACACGAAGAAAGCCTGTGATGGTTCTTTATTGATTTTGGTACTCTATGTGGTTGACATGATTTTAGCAGGGACAACTCATGAGGAGCTAGATGCTCTTAAGGCTCAGCTGAAGAAGAGCTTTGAGATGAAAGATCTGGGACATGCCTCTCATATACTTAGTATGCGCATTACACGCGATAGATCTCAGGGACTATTCTATCTGTCATAGAGGGAGTACATTCATAAAGTCCTTGAGTGCTTCCGCATGCAAGATGTTAAGCCTATTGGCTGTCCATTACCTTCTCATGTGAAGGTTTCATAGGCCGATTGTCTGCAGACACATAAGCAGAGAGCCGAGATGGCCAAGATTCCCTATGCATCAGCCGTGGGCAGTCTTATGTATGCCATGATAGCCATCCGTCTAGATATTGCTTTTGCAGTTGGGGTTGTGGCATGTTATATGGCTACACTTGGCAAGAAGCATTGGGATGCCGTGAAGGGTATCATGAGGTACGTGAAGGGCACATCAGATATGTGTCTTTGTTATGGTAGCCAGAATACATGAGTCATGGGGTACACTTACTCTAATTATGCAGGACACGCAGATAGTAGGAAGTCCACTTCTGGCTATGTCTTCACTTATGTTGGAGGGGCTATCTCTTGGATGTCCAGGGTGCAGAAGTGTACGGCTCTTTCCACTATAGAGACCGAGTATATTGCAGCAATAGAGGCTTGCAAAGAGGCTATCTGGTTAGGCCGTTTGATTATAGACCTTGGTATGACAGATGCTATGCCTACACTGCATTTGGATTGTATGAGTGCCATTCAGTTGGCCAAGAATTTGGTCTTCCATGCAAAGACAAAACATATTGAGGTGAGGTATCACTTCATTCGCGAGGTTTTTGAGGACAGGTCTATTGACCTTGTCAAGATTTCGACTGAGCAGAATCCTGCAGACTTGCTCACGAAAAGCCTCACTACTGAGCGCTTTGCCTTCCTCAAGAGATTGATGGGCATTGGATGAGATGACATGTTTTTTCACATCCTATTGTACATGTGTACATGTTGTACTGTCTTTTCTTTTTCTCTCTCACTAGGGAAGATTCACCTTTAAGTGGGAGGTTGTTGGGGGTAAAGGCACCTCCACCTAGCCACCCGTGTATTACTACACTTTACTACACTGACAGTACCCACCACTGCACACTACAGGTGGCGGGCGCCCATCACAGTCACTTATTCTTTAATCTTTTAGTGACAGTTTGAAGAAAGGAAGGCCTGGCCACACATTGTGGTTGTTGGAGTTCCCATTTGTGTCTCTCTCTCTTCTTGCTCTTGCTCTCTACCATAGCTCACTTCCAAGCAAGTGTCGATCCTTCTCACCTTTCATGATTGAGTGAGGGGTTGTGAGCATAATGCAAGAAAGGGGAGCCTTGTGATGGTGGAGAGAATAAGATGTGGGGCACATGAGTGAGTGGGTACAGGGAGAGTGGTCAATGGTGAGGGGGAGGGCATGGGCACATGGAGTGCTAATGGTTGATAGGATTCCCTTTGCCCCTTTTTTGTTTTCTTTCCTTTTCTTTCTCTTTTTTCTTTTTGAAAAGGGGGTAAATTTGTACATGCATGCATGCATATATATATATATATATATATATATATATATATATATATATATATATATATATATATATATATATATATATATATATATATATATAGAGAGAGAGAGAGAGAGAGAGAGAGAACCTTCAAATGCATTTGATGGGTGTGAGAGAACTTTTAGCTTCATGGCAATTTCACCATCTTGAGAGAAGCTACATGTGGTTTACTTAGTTTCTTTAATGTGAATTGGTTTATGACATCTATCTTACAACTTAGATGCCTCTTTTAGTTTACATTTAAAAATGTAATACATCACATAAAACACACATATATATGGGTGAAAGCATGGTGGTATCAAAATTTCACTATTTTGATGGTTTTGGAAAAGTACTACATATGGTAAAAAACAAAGGAAAACTAAAAAAAAAGGGGACAAAAATGTATTATATGGGAATTTCAATTCCTAGCCTCAATCTTTTCAAAAGAAGTAGTTTGTTTAAGTCATGATTGCCAAAGTCTCCATTTATTTTCTCCTAGTTTAGAGGCCCATATCACTTTGTCTGTTTGTCCTAATTTCCTATGCATTCCACTCTCTTTATCTCAATTTCCTTCTTTGTTGCTTTAATAGGTGGTGAGAACAAGGGCCTTGTCAATGACGAGAAACTGCCAAATATATTTGTGCACTCCTTCATGGTGGTACCCACCAATCACCTATGAACATGTTGACAAGACATTCCCATATTAGTAGTATGCTTGAGTAAGCTTTTCCTTGGTAGAGATGCATTTGATGATGAAAAATTATACCCATTGAGGTTTTCCTCCACATTCATATTAAAGTTATCCCTAATGGATAAGGCATCATTCTATATATCTAGGTACCTCACAAAGGCTAAAAAACTTATATCTTTTTCATCACCAAAACTATTGCCTTCTTATCCAAGATTAGCAAGGTGTTCAATGCTGTAGTACCCCTAATTTTACACAATCTCCTTGTTTCTACATCTTCTCTAATGCTCATTGATAGACTTGTCATAGATGCATGACAATGCTCGACATCTTAAAGAAATTGTATTGGTAAATGAATATCCATTCATTGAATGCATGGAGTGGGACTTGGGTATGCACTTAGAATCCCATCGATTTTCTCTATCCACATCACCTATCTTGACATCCTAGAAAACCCTATGCACATGATTGTTAGAAAACCTTTTCCTTAAGAAAGAAGCATATTACAAAGTATATTTTAGTACACATCCATTTTGTTTTAGTTGCTCATGTGCCAATTCTCATTTCATCACAAAACCTATCTCATCTCTCCCTTTTTGTGTCATCAGTATGGAACTCCATAACATCTCTAGAGATAAATCATATCAAGGTATCTTATGACAAACTAGAATGGATGCTTTGTCTTGGATTGTGCTACATAACCATCGGACCACACCCAATGATGTTTCAACTTGTATCCTTGATCCTTCAGACATCTAACGTGCAAAAAGAAATAATGCTAGACAAACAATGTATGATGTGTTTTATCATTAGAGATATACAAGTGACAAGGCTTTTTCACATCTTTGTTGGTAGCATGAATATTACTTACATGTATCAATATTGTGACATGGTCACATCATTAGTGCATAAACTAAATTTCATTTTGTTATTTGAAGAGGTAGTCCTTTGCAAAGCTGATCATTAAGACCACTATATCATATGTTGGGAAATCTTTAATTTCTAAGTTTGCTGCCTATAGATGAAGTTATGCATAATGAAGCTTTTAGTCTTCTCTTTCAGAATGCATATGAATAGACATCCCATTTGCACCATTAAGACATTCTCTCTTCCTTTTCCTTTTTAGCACTCTCATATTGACTCTGGTTTTAATGTCTCAAAAAACCTTAACTAAAAGCAAGAATGATACATTGTTGATCTAGCAAGTATGTAATTATCGAAATTGTACTACAAGGAATTTATCTCTTCTATCTTCACACTAGACTTAGGAACAATGATGTAATCATGAGAAGATTTAGCATTATCCTGCACTTTTTCATTGCCTTTTTCATTGCACCTATCATTGTACATTTTATGGCATTGCGGCCTAATGTGACTTACAAGTGTGTGACTTACTATATGATTGCCCATGAGATTGAGACTTACCCCTATTGGGCTATGAGTCTCTACCACATTTATTATTCCCATTTCCACCATTCCTATAAGTCACTCTAAGTGCATGAGAAGTGCAAGTTGCATGTTCACTTCTTTTGTAAGTAAAGCATTCTCTACATCATTGTATTTAAAACCATCTTTAAGAGAATTAGCACTCATAGTAGCATGGAATGTATGCCATGGACTCTAGTAGTGTGACAAGCAAGAACAAAGAATTTATGTTATCCTCAAATTGAATGCCTTGTGAGATCATCTAGCTAAAAATAGAGTGGAACTCATTCAAATGAGTAGGAATAGGGGTGCGCTCCTTTATGCGAAGGTCCCATGCTTCTTCAACCAATACAATTGAGATGCAAGACTCTCCTTATCATAAAGATCAAATATCTTCTTCTATAAATCATATACACTACCATTAGTCAAAATAACATTGAAGTACACATACTTAGACAAAGATAGTATGCTTGCATAACTCATCAAGCTTATCCCAACCATCTCTATTCCAAATTTTTGGCTTTATGCCCTTGGCTTTCAATGGCCTAACTTGTTTCATTTGCACTAATACTTGTCATATTTGAGTCTTTCAATTCTAGAAGCTATCATCCAACTTCTCAATGTTGAAAATAGAACTATTATTGGATGCATTTGAAGCACATGTCATTTTGTCTACCAAGCGACTACAAAGGACAGGAGAAAGGGCTATTGTAATAATTACAAAATGACCTAACATTGAGCCAAAAGCAAAAATTAGAAGTGGGAAACTAAAGAGTCTATAGTTGTCCACAAATAGTAGGTGATAGAGTGCTTAAACAAAGCACCTTTACTCTCAAAGAAATTGCTCAGAAACAATTTATGCATTGTTTTCCATAAAATTCTAGTAAATAACCATACATATGTAAGTAAATGACCAAAGAAATAAGCTCCCATTGTTAGGAACATCTACATAGCAACCAGGATATAAAATGCAACTATTAATGTAGCAACCAAGTACCAAGAATCATTCAAAAACATTTAAGGTGTCATATATATAGATGCACACAACAATGTGTATCAAGCATGTATCCACCTAAAATATACCAAGTAGAAGCAACAAGCTTCATGGAAGAAGAGATCATGCAAAGGCACTAGTGCAAGAAGAAGAGGTTTTATATGTGGGAATGCCAGATGGTCATAGCATGCATCATTATCAAAAAATCGAGTGGATCATTCCATCCAAATGTAGCTAGTGTTCACTCATGTTTGATCATAATGCATGTACAAAACATAAAGCTCACATGCAACACCATTTTGGAAGTGTCATGGCCTCAAGAGAGGTTATGTTTAGATACACACAATCTCAACAATGGGACATTGATGGAATACTCTTATTGATAAAGAGCTCACTCCCTCTTGGCACATTGTCTCTTACATGGATGGCTATATCTCTCACTCTCACTCACTATGTCTTGCCTACTTTATTTATTCTCCCAAGAATAATAGCAAACAAGATGAAACATGAGAGATGCTTACCAATATCTCTCCCTCTTTGTTGTAATGCTGCTGATTTCGAAGGTGAAGCCTCAATGCTTTCCCAACTCAAGTTGCATGAATATTGAAAACTTCTATTACTCTTACTTGTCCTCAATCCATTCTTCCATTTTCCCACAAGTGAAGAAGAAGAATGAGAAGAATAAGAAAAACAAGAGGAGAAGAGAGAAAGCAAGAATAAAGACAATGGATTTCTTTCTCACTCTCTTATGCTCTCTACTCGCTCTCAAACTCTCTCTCCCCCTCTCTTAAGATATGTAGTTGAGAAGAAGGAGAAGGAAAAAGAAAAAGAAGGGTTATCCAAAGCTTCAAAAACCTTAAACATTAGAGAATTTCATGATTTTTACACTTTATGAATGAAAGTCCTCGTGTAATTTTTCCTCTAAGAATATAGTAATATCTAGAAGGTTTGCGGTTAACCACAAGTTGGAACATGTATAATTTCAACCTTTCTACTCAAAATATGATTTCTATCAATGGATATAAGATTAAAAGTTGTCGCTTTGATGTATACTAGTCATTTATGGTGGTGGAAGTCATACAAAGGATATTTTGCTTTATGGATCTTTCTCTTCCACATTTAACACAAAACGAGTCTATGAATGTGGATCATTGTAGAGCTCAAGATAATGACCTTGCATGCTTAGTTTGAGATTTCTATATGTTGTTATCGTTTTTCATGGATTTTGGGGGTTTTACTTCTCTATGTCTACCCGTATGATAACATGCTCTTTCCTTTCTTTAATATGAAAGGTGAGAAGGATCGAAGCTTGCACGCGAGCTATGGCGGGAGAGCAAGAGCAAGAAAGAGAGAGATAAGAAATGGGAACTCCAACAGTCACAATGTGTGACCGGGCCTTCCTTTATTCAAACTGTCACTAAAAGAATAAAGAATAAAGTGACGTGACGGGCGCCCGCCACCTGCAGTGTGCAGTGGCGGGTACTGTCAGTGTAGTAATACACGGGGCGGCACGGCGGAGGCGCCTTTACCCCCAACAACCTCCCACTTAAAGGCGAATCTGTCCTAGTAAGAGAGAAAAGAAAAAGGAAAAGATAGTACAAATGTACATAGGTACAAGGGATGAGGAAAGGCGACATCTCATCCAACGCCCATCAACCTCCTGAGGAAGGCAAAGCGCTCAGTAGTGAGGCTCTTCGTGAGTAGATTTGCAGGATTCTCGTCAGTGGAGATCTTGACAAGGTCAACAAACTTGTCCTCCACGACACCACGTATGAAGTGATACCTCACCTCAATGTGTTTTGTCTTCGCATGGAAGACCGGATTCTTAGCCAACTGAATGGCACTCATAGAGTCCGAATGCAGTGTAGGTGTAGCATCAATCCCAAGGTCAGCAACTAGACGGCCTAACCATATGGCCTCCTTGCAAGCCTCAGTGGCTGCAACATACTCGGCCTCAGTGGTAGACAAAGCCGTACACTTCTGAACCCTGGACATCCAAGAGATAGCCCCTCCAGCATAGGTAAATACATAGCCAGAAGTGGACTTCTTACTATCTACATGTCCTGCATAATCGGAGTTAGTGTACCCCACGACTTCTGTATCCTGGCTGCCATAGCAAATACACATATCTGATGTGCCCTTTAGGTACCTCATGATACCCTTCACGGCATCCCAATGTCTACTGCCAGGTGTAGCCATATAGCGTGCCACAACACCAACTGCATGCGCAATATCTGGACGAGTGGCTATCATGGCATACATCAAACTGCCCACGGCTGAAGCATAAGGGATCTTGGCCATCTCGGCCCTCTGCTCATCTGTCTGCGGACAATCGGCCTGTGATACCTTCACATAAGAAGGTAATGGATAGCCAATAGGCTTTACGTCCTGCATGCGGAAGCGCTCAATGACTTTATGAATGTACTCCTGCTGTGAGAGATACAAAAGGCCCTGATGCCTATCACGCTTAATGTGCATCCCAAGTATATGTGAGGCCTGTCCCAAATCCTTCATCTCAAAGCTCTTCTTCAGCTGAGATTTAAGAGCATCTAGCTCATCATGAGCTTTCCCTGCTATCAGCATATCATCAACATAGAGTACCAAGATAAGCAAACTGCCATCACGGGCTTTCTTCGTGTAAAGACACGGATCCATAGCACTCCTGTTGTAGCCCTGTGACTGAATAAAGGAATCAAACTTATGATACCATTCCCTAGGTGCCTGCTTCAAGCCATACAAGCTCTTCTTCAACTTGCACACTAGGTGCTCCCTGCCAGGTTCTGCAAAGCCCTTAGGCTGATCCATATAGATCTCATCATGCAAGTCCCCATGTAGAAAAGCCGTCTTGACATCCATCTGATATAGATCTAAGTCAAGCTGTGCAACCAAAGCCAAGACTAAGCGCAGGGTGGTCATCTTAACCGCAGGAGAGAAGACCTCATCAAAGTCCACACCATGTTCATGCTTAAAACCCTTTGCTACCAATCTAGCCTTGTATGCCGGCTTGGGGTGTCCAGGGGTACTTTTTAGCTTGTACACCCACTTGCATGGCAAAGCCTTCTTGCCCTTAGGCAAGGCAACCAAATCCCAAGTCTCATTCTTATGCAGGGAGTCTATCTCAGACTGCATAGCCCTCTCCCAGGAGTGACTGTCACCCCTGCGCATAGCCTCATCATAAGTGAAAGGCTCTCTTGCATCTATAACCAAAACATAATGCATAGAGGGCTGAAATCTGTCAGGTGGACATCTGTCTCTAGCAGACCGTCTCACCGCAGGCTCTGCTGCCTGTCTAATTGCCTGTCCAACACCCTGGCCCTGTGGAGGAACTGCTGCAGGCTGTACTACTGGCTGTGCTGGAGCTCTAGGCTCCTCCTGAAAGATCACTCTACGGATCTCAACCACCTTCTCAGGCTGCCTGTGCGGATCCCATAGGCGATAGCCCATCTCTCCTGACTCACCATAGCCAAGGAATATGCATTTAATGCTCTTTGGATCCAATTTACTCCTCTTGTCCTTGGGCACATGGCAGAATGCCTCACATCCAAAGACACGGAGATGCACATAAGAGGGTGGCTTACCAGCCCAAACTTCCTCTGCAACCTGGAAATCTAATCCACTGGAAGGCGATCGGTTTATGACATGCACTGCCGTACTAACTGCCTCAGCCCAAAAACTCTGGGGTAGGCCTGCATGGCTAAGCATAGAGTGCACACGCTCCTGAATAGTCTTGTTCATGCGCTCAGCCAAACCATTTTGGGGTGGGGTGTAAGGGGCGGTCAACTGACGCTTAATACCCCTGTCATCACAAAACTGCTCAAAAGCACGTGAGACATATTCTCCCCCATTATCTGTCCTAAGGCATTTCAGCCTATATCCAGTCTGGTTCTCAACAAGAGCAAGCCATCTCTGAAAAACTGCCAAGACATTGGACTTCTGCTTTATGGGATAAGCCCACACTTTCCTAGAAAAATCATCAATGAAGGTAACGAAGTATTTCACGCCACCCATAGACATGCAAGGCATAGGCCCACAAACATCGGAATGCACCAATGCCAAGGGCTCACTCATGCATGGCCTACCCGATTTCTTATGCGTAGACCTATTCTGCTTACCATAAAGACAATGATCACACGAGTCAAAACATGCATAATCCAAAGGCGGAAGATACTGCAAACTAGATAACATTTTCATTCCCTTCAAAGACATGTGCCCTAAACGAGCATGCGAAAGTGATACATGTGGGATAGAACCCACTGTCAAAACATGGTCAACTGAGGACCTAGATACAACAAGAGGATAGAGGCTGCCAGACTTGGCGCCTCTAGCAAGCACAAGTCTGCCACGAGTAATCTTCCAGGCAGAATCCCCAAAACAGACATGAAATCCTGCATCATCCAACTGTCCTGCAGACATAAGACTGCGCGTAAGCGCAGGTACATGACGTACATCCCTTAGCAAAAAGGAACTGCCAATGGAAAACTGCAACTGAATATCTCCACAGCCCACAATATCAAGAGACCTGTCATCTCCAAGTCTGACTGATCCTGATACAGTACGATAAGAGTGAAACCACTCACGGTAAGGCGTCACATGGAAGGACGCACCTGAATCCAATAACCAGCACTGTGCATACATACTAGGTGTCTCAGTCAAGTGTGAAGCATCAGAAGAACTAGCTGCAAGTATAAACTCATCACCACCATTGGACTCCTCAGTCTGCGTGACATTAATTTCCTCAATCTTGACACTGGACTTCGCAGGTACTATGCTGTGATCAGAGGACTTCTCCTGCACTTTATCTTTCCCCTTATCCTTGCGCTTCTCATTGCGCAACTCATGACACTGTGGTCTAATATGGCCCTTTTTCCCACAATGATGACAAGTGACATTTGCATTGCACCCACGCGACTTACTACGCGACTTGCCACGAGATTTAGACCGACCCTTCTGCGAGTCACAACCACGGTTATTACCACGATCATTCCTGTCATTCCTACCTCTAACTATCAAAGCATGACTACCACGAGAGGCATCCAAGTTTTTGCGATTCACCTCTTCCTGAAGAAGAGCACTCTCAACATCTACCAATTTTAGAGTAGCACTAGAGGCACAAAGAGTAGTATGGAAAACATCCCATGACTCATTTAGAGTCCCAAGAAAGAAAAGAGGAGTTACTTCCTCTCCAAAGGTGATATCCTGCGAAGTCAGGTTCTTCAGTATAGCATGGAACTGGCTCAAGTGAGCAGACATAGTCGCATTATCCTTCATGCACAGATCCATAAGCTGCTTCAACCAGTATATCTGACTTGCCAGACTTTTCTTATCATAAAGATTTTTTATCTTATTCCATAGATCCCATGCACTATGTGCTTCCTCAAATACATTATAATGTACCTATTCAGTGAGAGACAATACAATCGTGGACTTGCATAGCTCATCAAGTTCAAGCCAGTCGTCATTGTCCATAGTTTCAGGCTGCTCCCTACTCAACCGAAGTGGCTTAATCTGAGATTTCTGCACCAAGACCTGCCAAATTTGACTCTTCCAGTAAGAGTAGTTGGTACCATCCAACTTTGTAATGTTAAAGATGGCACTATCATGCGAAGACGACGCCATTATGCAGGCTGGAAATGCCCAAACAGTCCAAAACTGCTTGCTGTTTTACTGCAGAAACTGCCCAAAAATGACCAAAACGGGGTCCAAAGGGCGAGCAAAATGTGCCAAAAGTTGCTTCCCACTTAGTACTAGGTGTGGTACACCAAATCAGGATATTTCAACATGAAAAGTACACCTTAGTCCACCAATAACTGCTTGCTGTAATAAATTGCAGGTATGCAGTCTAGAGAGCAAATTGTCCCAAAATAGGATCCAATGTCAAGCAAACAATGCTAGGTCCAAAGCCGGCATGAAACGGACATAAGCAAGGCCAATGACAGTGAAAAGAACATGAGCTCAACACCGAAGCATGTCAAAATAACATCTCCCAGTGAAAGGCACACCCCTAGACACTCTAGGCAAAGTGTTCCTGTAACTGCCAAAACCTGACACAAATAGGTGTCTGCTCAAAGAGAAAGATCCAAATATGAGACTCAGCTCATAAGTATCTTGTGAACCAAGAGTACATCAATGCATATCCATAAAGATCGGAGTATGATCCCAAAGTCTCAATGCGTATGTAGCTGCTCAAGACATAAACTGCTCCAAATACATGTAAGTGCTCCAATAGCATGCAACTGTTAAAGGTCAAGCAAGCATGTAAAATGCTCCCACTGGCACAAAAGGCGTACAAAGCGAGCTCAGAAGCTCAAACGACCCAAGAGAAAGCACCAGTGATAAGTGACCCTGTCAATGCATCAAGCGCATCCAAGAGAGCATGACATACATGAAGCACCGGTCGTATTAACCATGAAGCAATACATAAGCCCAAATAAGCTATCGGTCAACTCAATGACATCCAAATAGCAACCAAGATCAGTGATCAAGTAAGCCGGGAATGCTCAAATACATCCAAATCCAAGCTCCAAATGTCGGTATGGCATACACGAACCAAATAGCATATGTCACGAACCAAAGCATGTAATGCAAAAGCCTAACTGTCAAGCAGAGACATGAGGCATAGGCGGTCCACGAGCATGCCAAGTCGGTCCAAATGCCAGTGAAGACGGAGCTAATGCGAAGCTCAAAAGCATCCCATAATCTCATACATATGCTCCAAGTCGTCCCCAAATGTCAGAGACATCATGCCAAAGCTCAAAGCATACATCCGGTATCAGTAGGTAAGTGCCAAAGCCTGTAAAGTACCTTCAGCCCACTGTTATTCCAGCATGTATTTACTGTTCTAAATAGTAGATTTCAGCCCCTAATTCAAGCCAAAATCATGGTCAAACCAAATGCATACATCCCCAATACATCCGGGTAGGAAGTAGACCGCATATGGGCATCAAATAAGGTAACTAGAGTAGAGTATAAGCATCAAATGCCAATGCCAAGTGTGGCTGCCCTGTTTCCAACACTGTATAATAGTAAATAACAGTCCCAAATCAGCCAATATTTCAGGCCAAAATCATGGCATAATCATGTGCATACATTCCCAAGGCACTAGGCATCATGTAGACCGCATACGGGCATCAAATAGCACAACCGGAATGGAGTATAAGCAACAAATGCTAATGCCAATGGTGCTGCCCTGTTTTCAGCCTGTTATGACAGTTTATGACAGTCCCAAATCTGAAGAGATCAGCCCCGAATGATCAAGACCAATGCCCAAAGCTTGAATGACATCAAACATGAAGTCTATAGCCCTCTTGATCAAGGTAGAGAGCAAGAAGCAATGGCCAAGTGTGGAGCTGAAGTAGATGAGTGCTCACAGCCTGGAAAATAATGATGCAATCTGCCCTGTTGGTGCTGAACTTGCTGCTGCTCCACATGGGCTGAAAAGGGGGTAATGGGGGGCTCAAGAAGGGCCTATCAAAGGCCTATGACAAGCCTCTTTGAGCCTTGATAGGTGTAAGGCACAATATGAGGGGAATAAGCTTCAAGGGTTTGAAGCCATGGCTGCCCTTGCTGTTTGCAACCTGTAGACTGAAATAAAACCCTGAAAGAATGATCAAATACCTCAGTATCAATGCATTGAAGGTGCCTCAATAGGCTGGAAGGTGCTCGGGAAGCCGGGGAGTGACGGGAGCTCAGGGAGATCGGATATGGCTGTCGGGATGGACACCCAATGCGTGAAGCGAGTTAATGCGAAGGTCGGGAAGCACCGAGTCGAGCTTGAGCAAGAGAATGCCAAGCTCTGATACCAGTTGAAAGGTGAGAAGGATCGAAGCTTGCACGCGAGCTATGGCGGGAGAGCAAGAGCAAGAAAGAGAGAGACAAGAAATGGAAACTCCAATAGTCACAATGTGTGACCGAGCCTTCCTGTATTCAAACTGTCACTAAAAGAATAAAGAATAAAGTGACATGACGGCCGCCCACCACCTGCAGTGTGTAGTGGTGGGTACTGTCAGTGTAGTAATACACGGGGCGGCACGGCGGAGGGGCCTTTACCCCCAACATAATATGCTCCATTGAACCAGTTCTTCACACTTTAGCCTTCCTAATCTAAGTTGAATGGGTTTTGCAAGCCATCATTTCTTGAAAGGAGAGTAGATCACTACACAATCCTTCCAAGCAATGAGCACTTCCTAATCCTCCAAATTGATAAGGCAATAGATCACACATTAGACTCAAAAATGGAACCAAAATGTTACAAAATGGGGCATTAGGAAAATACTTCTATCAATCCAAGGGATCGTTCACTCTTGAAATATCCACCTCTCATATGGATGGCTCTATCCCTTGCTCTCACTCTTCAACAATTTCCTACTTTCCTCATCCTCCCATGTATGCAAGCAGAGAATAAAGGAGAACAAAAAAAATATAAGAAATGCCCTTTAATACCTATCCTTCTTCATTATTTTCCATATTCTAAATGTAAAATTGATTCTTGCTTGGCCATTAGGCTTATTTTGACTCAAACTTTGACCCTTTAAAAAGTGCAACATCGTATTTTGTTATGAAAAATGAGGTCATTTTAAAATCTTCACAAATAACTCCAAAGTTAAACTTTACACTTTCAAAAAAGATGATATTGACAATCAAGTCACACTATTTATAATCCTATTCTCAAGAGCTTTCCATTGATAGAACATCAAAAGGTTTAGATTAGAACACTTATCATAACTTAAGCATGTATACAAAAAATTTGTTTGGACCTTACAAGCTTTAGTTGTATTCTTTGAGAGATATCCAATGATATGTCATAAGACAAGGTCTCCATATAATATTGATATGGCTCAATATGCCCCCTATCTTGCTAAGGAGCTAGTAGCATGGCATTTCTTAGAGGTCTCCATATAATATTGATATGGCTCAATATGCCCCCTATCTTGCTAAGGAGCTAGTAGCATGGCATTTCTTAGAGGGCCTAAGATTGAGTCTAAAAAGAAACTAATGTCAAGGTGTATAAACAATGGAAGCTCCTCTTGCTTCTACTCATCCTTGATCCATTCTTCAATTCTCCCAAGAGTGGAAGAGGAGGAGGAGGAGGAGGAGGAGGAGAGATAATCTATGTGTGTGTGTGTGTGTGTGTGTGTGTGTGTGGAGAAAAAGATAAGTGAAGAAGGGCTCTCCAAAACTTATACATGCAATAATAAGTCTCTTGTCATTTTTTGAACTTCAATTACATAGTATTACACAAGTGGGTGTCCATAACACTTGTCTCCCCTATCTTGCCTGTTACAATGCCCATATACCTTTGCAATTTGTGCATGGACTTAAGAGTTTGACTGTGTTGCTAGTTCGACATTTACAAACTTTCTTGCAATTTACATAAAGTATTCAAAACTTTTCATTGAGTACATTTTACCCTAGATTTATTTAGCTTTCACAAGCTCCTCACTCTATTTTTATAGTAGATATGCTTTTTGTACTACCAGTAGAGACTACGAATTACAAAAATTAATCATAGAAATCTATTTTTACTAATGCCAAAGGTAGAGTTTATTTTGAAAATTATGTTGATATTTTTTAACTCTCCCCTTAGTTTTCTTTACCTAATTTTAACATTTTGAACTTCGACTACTAATTTTTGCAATAACAATTTATAGATGTTATTCTTGGCAAATTTTTGGAATAACAACTTTTAAGAATGGTGCTTTTGGTGGCTTATGGCACTTTTAGTAACTTCTTTAGCATTTCATATTTTAGTTGTTGTTTTTAGCAATTCCTATTTTTAATGATTGTTATTTTTGGTAATTTATTGAAATTTATCGACAAGTTCGAAGAGAAAGTGAGCTTGTCTTTGGTTACAATATCACAAGATCATGCAGATCAATGAGGAAAAATTAAAAAAAACCTAATATAGTGGAGATAACAAAAGCTTTACCCCAAATTAAGCTAGTAAGAACACTCATAGAAAGTTGGAGCCAAGAGTGGAGCAACAAGAGTGAATGAATGATGAGCATAGTAAAGGGTATCCTTTACACAAGTTACAAATAGGATGAGAATGGAGAGAATCACATGGACAAGAGTTGAGATTACTCACTATGAGCACCTTGCCATAGGAACCTAAAGAGCACTTTATAGAGTACAATATTTCTAGAAAATTAATGAGATCCATTATGGTTATGTGCCACACGCTTATCATGTCAAGTATCTCTAAATATACTCATGTACTAAAAAATGATGCCATCTACATGTAGACAACTTAATCAAGGTAAACATCTTTGTCCTTAGATGGAGCTTATGTCATATGGGAAAGATCAAGGAGATTTATACACTCTTCAATGCCTCATATTGAAAGGTGGAGCCTGAGTGGAAGCGCATAAGCAGAAGCAAGAGCAAAGTAAGAGCTGTGGCAGATGGAGCAAGAGAGCAAGAAAGAGAGACACCATATGTGGGAACTCCAACAATCACAATGTGTAACTAGCCTTCTATATTCAATATTCACTAAAAGAATAAATAATAAAGTCACTGTGATGGGTGCCCACTACCTACAGTGTACATGTGTGCAATCATGGTGTGTGGAGTAAAAACAACGTGGCGTAGGCATAAATGCCTTTACCCCCAATAACCTCCCACTTAAAGGTAAATATGCCTCTAGTGAGGAGAGAACAAGACAAAGTGACAAAGTACAAATGTACATAAAGTATAACACGATGAGGAATATACATCATACCAATAATATCCAATGCCATCTCATTTTCCAGTCTCACAGAATCTGTCATGCTGCGATAAGAATGAAACCAATCCTTATGCCAGGTAATATAAAAAGAAGCCCCTAAATCAAGTAGCCAACACTGAGAAAAAGTAGATGAGGCATCAATTAATTGACTAGCATTAAGAGAAGAAGCTGCTAAGATATAATCATCATCAGACCTAGGCTCTAAGCCATTTATCTCCTCAATTTTCATACTGGACTTACTAGGAATAATGTTGTGATCATAAGACATATCCTTCACTTTTCCCTTGCCTTCCTCCTTGTGCTTATCATCGCACATCTTATGGCACTGTAGCCTAATATGACCTTGCTTCCCATAATAATGATATGTAAGAGAGGCCTTATGACCACGAGACTTAATGCAAGATCGCCCACGAGATTGAGATATTTGGGAGTCTCTACTAGTGAGGACATTACTACTCTTACCATCATGTCTACCCCTAACAATCACTATGGGTTGTATCCACATTGTTTCTATTTATTTCCTCTATAAGTAAGGCACCCTCAATATCTTAGAGTTTCAAACCATCCTTAAGCATATTAGCACACACGGCAATACGAAAAGTATCCCATGACTTAGAAGTGTCACAAGCAACAACAAAGGAGGAAGAATATCTTAAACTCAATATCTTACGAAGTTAATTGGCCAAAAATCGAATGAAACTCATTCAAATGCATAGACGCACTAGTCCCTTCCTTCGTGTGAAGGTCCATGAGTTGTTTCAACCTGTGAAGCAAGACGTTGCTTGTCATAAAGATTATATATATTCTCCCATAACTACCAAGCATTGACCTCAGATGCCACAACATTGAAATAAATCTGTTTTGATAATGACAATATATTAGTGGATTTATATAGTTCATCCAATTCATTCCAAGTATCCTAATTAATGTCTTTGAGCTTTATACTCTTGGTTTTCAAAGGCCTAACCTTCCTCTTTTGAGCTAGTACCTATCATATTTGCATCTTCTAATAGGTGAAGTTTGTGTTGTCAAGCTTTTCAGTACTAAAAATAGCATTATCATTCGAAGAAGTGGCCATTATGACAATATACCCATGCAAAATCTAAGAGAATGGTCTACTATAAATGATTGCAAATCAGCCCCCAAAAATCATCCAAAATAGACACAAAACAAGAGAGAATACCAAAGTATTAAGCTATCCACCACTAGCTACAAGCAATAGACTGCCAAAGTACAATGTTTGTTCTTTGAGACAATGCTGAAAACTATGATTATAACAATGGTGAAATAAATACAATAGTGTATGTGAATCCAACTATGGGCAAATAGCCAAGAAAGCAAGCTTCCACTACCATGGATATCCAAGTAGCAATTGAGATACAAAAAATGCAAATAGTAGTGACTAAGCATAGACCAATGGTACCAAAGACTACCACAAACTTAAATTTTCAATAATCCATACATCCCATAAGCATATACATCATTGAAAATTTGTTGAGAGAGGTAAGTACCAATGTCCAAAGCATATGTAATCAAAATAGCCCACAAGCAGAGGTGAAAAAAATCCAATAGTATACAAGAGAGCATATACATGAACCAAGAGTCCCACTATCTCAAAGAGCTAAGCTTTGCCAAGTAAGTACAAGCATCTTCCACTTGAATCGAATTTGGAATGTAATGTGTGTAAGAAAATCTTAAGACATGTACATCAAAGCATTCGAAAAGCCCAAGCACATCACATCATGGAGGATGTGTCAAATGAAGCTTCAATATCTATAAGTGAGTAAGTATAAAAGCTCAAAGCAACTGACCAAAGCCCAAATACATCAAATATAGCTCAAATCCAATTGTCAAAATATATGATAACCATATTTGGGCTCATACATCAATGCTAGACATCATTGTAGGCATGTAGCATATCCAAAAGACCATGTAGGCACAATAGGCATTTAAAGCATGAAGCTCACTATTGTATGCTTGCTATCCAAATTGTTATGATAGCAATAAACCTTTCCAAATGTGAGCTAATCAAGCCCTAAACTATCCAAGTAGTATCCCAAACGCATAACCATACCATCCAAGCACCAAAATAGCATCCCTAAAGCATCAAACATGCATGATGGAAATTACTATTTGCTATCCAAACTAAAACTATTCTATTTTATATGAAATAGAGCATAGAAAATTGTATAGAATCAATTGTATGAGTGCTTATATTAGTAACTCTTGTCATGATCTTCATCTCTATCTATAAATGATGCCAGGAGGCATATTCCACGGTGGATTCCGTGAGGTTTTTGCGGTGGATTCTGTAAACTTATATTTATTTGCTAGGGCTCGTACACAAGGTGGATTCTTTGTGTGAAAAGTCGATGGGGATGCCTGTCCTTTGTAAATCGGATGCCGTATGCGTACGTAGCGAGCGTCGAAAGGTCCCTAAGAATAAAAAACTCTACTTTTTGCTCAAAAACTAAGAGAGAAAATTTGCACGACATGAAGTAAGAAAACCAATTGGGTACAATCTCCCCCCATGCCTTGTGTGAGTGCTCCACAAAGCATGTATTTAATATACTATTCATCTCCAAGCTAAAAAAATATCCCAAATTTACAATTAGCACACTTTAGCTTTAGTGTTTGCCTTTGTCCAAATAAAGAATAAAGCAGTTGGACACCCCAAGGGTCAGGCTGTGCCCAAATACAATGTCCAATAATGAATATTTAAATCGTGCACCCACGCGCATATAAAATAATAAATATATATCAAATGCTTTAATGAATAAGCACGTTAAAATAAATATTGGCGCCACACCTAAGATGCGTGCCCATCAAAAATGATAATTTCTTCTAAATAACTTGAATACACGTTATCGTCTAGTGCTTCCCAGTGCCACCGCCACCTGCTCTACATATCAACTGAAAAATTCACAATTGTTAGAAAATAATAAAACTAAACCCACAAAAGTGAATACCTGGCAATCTTCAGCTATACAAAATAAATAAATAGGTTGGAACTCACTCCTAACCTTAATTTATTACGAGTGCGAACTCTAAACTCATAAACGTTCATTAATTTAAATATGTATTTTGTAGAATCACCCACTATGGAATCACCCACTTGCACATTAAATTAACGAGATGACCAAAAGGACAGCTGTTCCCATCGGCTTTTCACATAAGGAATCCACCTTGTGTACGAGCCCCATCAAATAAATATAAGTTTACGAAATCCACCGCAAAAAGCTCACAAAATCCATCGTGGAATATGCCTCATGGCATCATACTCCCCCCCCCCCCCCCCTCTGGTGGGATAGCAATTGTCCTCAATTGCTATTAGCTCAATGTGGAGCGAGCAGTGAGGGGTAAGTACTTAGGTCACGAGCGTGCATCCATTGCGCCTCTTCAAAAGGATGATTTTTAAATTTCACCAAATAGCTAGAATATCTACGGCCAGTTCTAGTGGTCATAAAGTTGGTATCTAGAATAGTCTTAGGTTCAAGGATTTCAGTTTCTTCTTCTAACAAAGGAGGATTTTCATATACAGGATGGACAGGTAATTGGCCTTTGAAAGGTTGTAACAAACTGATATGAAAAGTGTTGTGGATTTTCTAGTGTTGGGATAGTTATAATTTAAAGGCATTGTCATTGATTTTGTGAATGATTTTGAAAGGTCCATAAAATCTAGGAGCTAACTTTACAACAGGGTGTTTCTCAACACTTTGTAGTCTTCGCTTTTCAATTCGTAACCAGACATAATCATCAATTGTGAAATTCATAGCTTTT
Organism: Lygodium microphyllum; assembly: GCF_053477565.2. Classification (NCBI taxonomy): domain Eukaryota; kingdom Viridiplantae; phylum Streptophyta; class Polypodiopsida; order Schizaeales; family Lygodiaceae; genus Lygodium; species Lygodium microphyllum. The sequence continues at coordinate 80,511,869 of NC_141139.1, forward strand.
CTTTTCTTGTTTGCTTGTTTAGTATATGATTGATGGGCTTTCGCAATCATATCTTTAACTTCATCGAAAATAGTAGCATGTATGTGGGTAATATCATCAGCAGCTTTAACTTTGTTTGACAATGAAGTAAGAGGTGTAGGCAATCTATATCCATAAATGATTTCAAAAGGTGCTTTTCGTGTAGCTGTATGTGGTGTGTTATTGTATGTAAATTGAAGTAAATGTAAGTGTGTATCCGAGGTTTGTGGTTCTGAAATTGTATATGCACGTAAAAGATCCAAGATTGTGCTGTTTGTAGCTTCTGTTTGTCCATTTGTTTCAGGATGAAATGTAGATGAAAAATCAATCTTTGTTCCTAAGTTAGCAAACAAAGTAGTCCAAAAATTATTGCAGAATCTAGAATCACGATAAGAAATAATAACTTTTGGTAAACCATGGTTAGTGAAAACAATTTTCAGAAACAATTGAGCAGCTTGAGATGCAGTTAATGTTTTCTTGCATGGAATGAAATATGCACGTTTGCTAAATCGATCTACAATAGTCCATATTATATCGTGATTAGCTTAAGTGTTAGGTAGACCAGTAATAAAATCCATTGAAATATGCTCCCATGGTCTTTCAGGGATTGGTAAAGGCATTAACAAACCATACTGCTTACCATGGTGTCGCTTAACTCCTTGACAAATTAAACACTCAGATACAAAGTTAGAAACATCGGATTCCATCTGTGGCCAATAAAAATCTTCAATCAAAGTACGTAAAGTAGAAATAATACCTCGATGGCTTTGATATGGGGGAAAATGAATTTCATGCAACACAAAGGATCTAAATGGAACAATTACACATAAACTTTTCTCATAAAACATAAATCCATCAGCATAAGACAATGAATCAATTGGAATCCAGTATCGGTAATTAATTTATTCCAATCAACTTGAAAAGTGGGATCTTAGTCATAGGTATCTTTCATAGGGATAAGAGAATCAAAAGTTTTCACAGAGATATTACGAATAGTCGGTCTTCTGCTTAAAGCATCGGCAACAACATTTTCTTTTTCGGGTTGATATTGGATAAGTGGATGAAAACTTTGAATAAAAGCAACCCATTTAATGTGTCTGTCAGATATTTGTGGCTGACTAAGAAGATGTTTAATACTTTGTTGGACAGTTTTGATCATGAATTCAGATCCCATTAAATAATGTTTCCATTGACATAAAGCTTGTACTACAGCTAGCAATTCCTTATCATAAGTTAAATACTTGAGTTCAGGGTTTAAGCTTGCAGTTGGAGTAAGCTATGGGATGGGAATCTTACATAAGGACATCTCCTATTCTAGATCCACTCGCGTTAGTGACTACTAGGAAAAATGGTCTAGTAAAGCCAAGAAGTTGCAATATAGGAGCATGAGTTAAAGCATGTTTCAGTAAATCTAAGGACTTTGCTGATTTTCGGACCAATGATACACAATACCTTTCTTTAATAATTTTGTCAATGGTATTGCAAGCAATGAAAAATTTCTCGCAAAATTTCTGTAAAAGCTAGCAAGACCTAAGAAAGAACGTAATTCATGCACATTTTTAGGTATTGGCCAATTCAAAATTACTTCTATATTTTAAGGATCAACTTTAATACCTTCAGATGAAACAATATGTCATAAGTATTCAATTTGTGTTTGGAAAAATTCACTCTTTTCAAGATTAGCATATAATTGATCTTCAGGTCGTATGGATGGTAAACCAGGTGGTAAGTCAGCAGCAAAACCATCTTTAAATTGTGAAAGAAATTGTGTATGCCTAAGATGCATCTTATTTTCCTTAACTTCAATTTCATTCACCTAGATTAAATAGGATTTGCTACCTTTTCTTGGTGCTCGTTTAGCCTGTGTATGACTAAGCAATGGAAAATTATCAAAAGTGTGCATACCATGCAATGTGATTTGTTTCCCGTGAGAATGAATCTTCATTGAATGCATAGAATAATCTCCATTGAGATTATACTGATGACGCCAAGGCATGCCTAGAATAATATCACTAGATTGCAAATGCACAACTAGAAAATTTCTACGTTCAACATAATCACCAATTTTAATTTCTAGGTCATGCACTTCTTGTGTTCCATTGTATCTAGTGCCTAAGAATGCAGCCTTCATGCGATAATGAGTAGAAATGGTATGTAATTTTAATTCTTTGACCAATTTTGCAAAAATAAAGTCGTGTGTACTCCCATCATCATGTAAAACAATCTTTTCTTTACCATGCACAAAACATTTCATCATTAATAAAGAATAGGGATTTGGTATACTTGGTAAAGTATCTGAAGTAGTGCCATTATCGTCGTCGTTTTCCGTGAAATTTGGCATTTCTTCATGGTCTTCATCTTCAGTTGCTCCCAAATAGTTTATGTGAACAGTTGGCTTTTTGGATTGACAATTCACCGCTAGATATCCAGGTTGATGGCATTTATAACAGACTATGGATTTGGCTTTAGACACAGTATTGGTAATAGCAGGAAGCTTAGGAATGTTGGGATTTGGCTGAAGAGATGGCTTAGGATTTGGATTTGTGTTTGATGGTAAAGTAGGGGGTCGTGTCCAAGATTTACAGAATGAAGATGGAAGGAAACGATTTTGATTGAATCTTTGAAAATTAGAATTGAATTGTTTTGTACCGAAGTTACCATTGTTTGAGAATTGTTTTGGACACTTCTCTCGTTCTCGAATTTTGTTTTCAGCATCATGGGCCAAGGAAATTGCATCTTCGAGAGTCGTTGGCTTGAATATATTCACATCCGCATAGAAGTGACCAAGTAACCCAGACATAAACTTACGCTTATGAGTCACCTCAAGTACATATTCGAGCATTCGTAGTTGCAATAAAGCATTCCAAAAACGCTCAGTATATTGGAAAATAGGCTCGCAATCTCTTTGTTGCAGAAGATCCCACTGTTTGATTGCCTTTTCGTGGAATTGGGATGGAAGAAAATTCTGCAAAAATTTCTTTTGAAAAGTCTCCCAAGTAGTAGGACAGTCAATGCTTTTGTGGACAACAGTCCACCACAAGGATGCTCTGTCCACTAAATGATTAGTGACATGCTTAATTTTGTCTTTTTCGGCATACTGTTCTTCATGGAAATAATCATCAAATTGGCTTATAAAAGCAAGTACAATCTTTCCATTGCAGACCCATTGAAAGTACGAAATTTGAAATTTTTTTAGCTTATCTTTGTTTCTTTTCGAATAGATTGTGCTTCAAGTGTCGCATCGATCGTACATCGTATAATATCTTCGAATTGCGGTCCATCTTGATCGGCAGTAGATCGCTGCAGACTGGCCAATTGAGCTTGTAAAGTTTGATGTGCTTTTCATTCCTCTTGAAGCTGCATCATAATTAGGTCCAATTTTTGCTCCATTGTTGGTTCCGATAAATCACATTCGGTCATAAATCTTCCACATTTTGATTGGTCATCCTGCAAAATTTCAAACAACCTCACACACTCGAAATCGTGTTAGCAAGATTAGCATAGCTCAAGTTCGAGATTACAAGGCTTGCTTTTTTTTTTTTTTAAGTGGCTTTTTATGATCTTTCTTCTTCACGGCTATGGAAATTAATGTCGGCCTTCTTCCAAGAGGATACTTCGTCCGTATAGACTGCGTATATAAACTACGTGCTAGGATTTTGGCTCTGCCAGAGCGCAGGTGTGAACAGGGCTTGTAGAGAAGTCAAAAACCGGTTCAGGATTAATTAGTGTGAATGCAGGCAACTGGAAGCTTCAAAATGGTTCAGGAGTTTAGATAGTGTGAACACCCATGATAGAAGAGAAAATTTATGACTATTGTGATTAAGCTTATTAAGCTTAAGAGGATATATGGGGCCTTTTTTTTACTGCAACGTGGAGGGGGGGACCGTTTTTTTATGCCACCATTTGTGGCGACATACTCCCGCAGCAACACGAAAAGTCAGAGAGCTTAAAGCTCTTATAAGCTTTTAAAGCTTATATTATACTTAAGCAATAAGTACTTATAAACTAATAAACTTTTTCTTCTTGCTTATTTGTAAACAAGCGACTTGATGTGGGAGTTTGTCTACTGGTCCTCCACCTCGTACAACTGGTCCTTCACGATTAGAGGGTATAGCAAAGGATTTTTCACTACCAGGAATATGCTGATATCGACGGATTTTCGCGAGATTAACTGTAGAGCTCGATCGTTCCAGGAGCTTCGCCTTCACGCAAGATGGCAAGCGATTGGAAGCCCTCGATCTCAGCTTCGCTCTGATACCACTGGTGCGCAAATCAGATATCGTATGCGTACGTAGTGAGCGCCCGAAGGTCCCCAAGAACACGGAACTCTACTTTTTGCTCAAAAACCAAGAGAGAAAATTTGCATGACATGAAGCAAGAAAACCAATTTGGTACAATCTCCCCCCATACCTTGTATGAGCACTCCACAAAGCATGTATTTAATATATTATTCATCTCCAAGCTAAAAAAATAGCCCAAATTTACAATTAGAATACTTTAGATTTTGTGTTTGCTTTTGTCCAAATAAAGAATAAAAGCGGTTGGGCACCCCAAGAGTTGGGTTGTGCCCAAATACAATATCCAATAATGAATATTTAACATGCGCATACAAAAGAATAAATATATGTCAAACGCTTTAATAAATAAGCGTATCAAAATAAATATTGGTGCCACACCTAATATGCGCGCCCATAAAAAATGATAATTTCTTCTAAATAACTTGAATACACGCTATCACCCAGTGCTTCCCAGCACCACCGCCACCACCACCTGCTCTACATATCAATTGAAGCATTCACAATTGTTAAAAAATAATAAAATTAAACCGACAAAAGTGAATACGTAGCAATCTTCAGCTACAAAATAAATAAATAGGTTGGAACTCAGTCCTAACCTTAATTTTAATGCGAGTGCGCACTCTAAACTCATAAATGTCCATTAATTTAAATATGTATTTTGTGGAATCACCCGCTATGGAATCACCCACTTGCACATTAAATTAACGAGACGCCCGAAAAGGACAGGCGTCCCCATTGACTTTTCACACAAGCAATCCACCTTGTGTACGAGCCCCAGCAAATAAATATAAGTTTACGAAATCCACTGCAAAAACCTTATATAATCCACCGTGGAATATGCCTCCTGGCATCAATAAAACACATGAATTTGATATCATATGCAAAAGTTATAGCCAAAATACAACAGTGCTATCAAGCTTCCATAGTTATCCAAACTTCTACATCATGCTTTGTATCCACTTAAAATGGATAGAATGGCTGCTCTCAACTCAATAAGCACTCAACAAGACTCAACTAAGCCTTGGGAAGCTCCTTGACAAGCCAAGAGTAAGTTGGAACAAGCCAAGAGAAGAGAAGACTCACTGCATACCTTGGGAGAAAGAAACAATGGCTACCATGAAACCTTGAGCTGAAGCTTTGAATCCGAGTTGAAGCAAAGGATAAAGAAGCTCCTTGAATGGTTGGCTCTAATATTAATTGAAGGATGGAGCTCGAGTGGAAGCACACAAGTGGAAGCAAGAGAAAAACAAGAGCTATAGCAGGTGGAGCAAGGGAGCAAGAAAGAGAGACACCATCGTAAGTGGAAACTCCAGTAGTCAAAATGTGACCAACCTTCCCTTATTTCATAGTCACTAAAAGAATAAAGAATAAAGTGACAGTGATGGGCGTTCACCACATACAGTGTACAGGTGTGCAATCATGGTGTGTGAAGTAAACACATGGCATCATAGGTATAGATACCTTTACCCCAACACATATAAGGCAGCCATTCATAAGATTCAACACCCTGAGTGTGGAACATCCTTGTCCAAATCTTGCATACTCTCATTGGCGTTCAACTAAATTGAAAACCCTAATGATTATTTAGGTAAAACATAATCCCTTCAATTTTGAAGGTTCATTATAACAACATGACAAAATTTACATGCTAAGGAACATGCCATACTACTACTTGGGCATATAGCCTGTGACCTAGGCTACAAAAGTTATGCAATTTTGAAGCTATCACAACAAAGCCGTATTTCAATGAAACTTTATATCATATTTTTAATCATTTACGTACTTAAGGTAAACCCTTCTAATACTCTATGTATAATAATAGATACTCTCTTTTTTGTCCAAAATTTGTGTTCAATAACCAATCAAAAAAGGAGTACTTAGAGCAATTGGCTAAGGATAAAAGAGGCCACATGATGCAAATCCCTCTCTAAAGTAGTGATTAGCAAATTTTAATGCATGGCATTTCCTCATCTCTCATTCTTTGATATTTCAAAACTTTTAACTAATTGTACATGAATATCATTATTTGAATAGGTGTCTTTAACCAAATCTATAAAACAAGTTCTTGAAGTTGTTCATGCTTTTCTTGCTCCTCATTGAATCAAATCCATGGTGAGAATCTCTAAATGTGAAACGTGCTTATCTTTGTGTATTCATCCTTTAAAAAATAGCTATTTTATCCTAGTTCTTTCCAAGCTATTCAAACTTGTTCTCAATATATGAGTTGATAAAAAGTCATGACTTGTGAATGCCATGAGTGGTGTCTTATGATTCCTATTTAAATTGTTTACTTTGCCTAATCCCTTGATTGGTTGGAGGGTTTCAAATCATAAACTCGATCATCACAATCATGTATTCATCATGTCATGTAGAAAAATAGGCTTTGTGTATACATCATGTTCTACTGAACTATAGTGAGCACCTTCTTGGGGCTCTATCTTGGCTATTATATATGTCTTCATGTAAATACTACTTTAAAGCATTGTTTTTATTTAAATTAGACTTGCACAGAGACATTTCTTTTGATTTCAAGGAAGCATTGCAAATTTTAATGTAATCTTGTGTTTTGGTGTTATATTGAGTGTGACTAAAATTCACTTTCATGCACATAACCTTCCCACTATTTTTTGAGTGTCTTAGTTGCTCGTGGATTAAGATGTGGATCTTGTATTTGAAAAATTTAAAGACTTCTCCTTAAATAATGCACAGTGGATATGTAGACATGCTTTACAATGCAAATTTTGAAGAAATATTTTAACAAAGTCAAGGAATAAAGAGCTACTAGCACTATCCCCTATGCTTAGGTGACAAAAACCAAGTGTTAGGGAAAGCTTAGTGTTACACTCTCAAAATGGTTGCTTTGGTGCTCACAAGAAGTAGTGTTTTAGTTCATTTTTACTTCTAGTTCGGATTTTTCATGACCTTACAATAAGGGTACAATTTCAAAGTATAAACTTGATATAACAAGCATTTCAAATTTTCTTGCACATAAAAAGTGGCTACCTATGAAGCTTAACATTATTATTTGGACAAAAGGATTTTAAGGGTGCAATTTTTAGGTCATAAAGCAAGCATTTTCATATGAAATATGAAAGGAGAAAAATACTCGCCTTTTTTATCTTATCCAAGGGGAAGATCCGATTCGATATTAGGATTTGAGTTTGTGTTTTGGCCATTTAGAGGTTTATATTTTGATACTACGAGGATTTGGTGTTCACTTCATAAGCTTACCTTGGGAAAATGAAGGTTTTCACGAGCATTGAGCTACATCTAGACAAAGTGCTATGTTGCTCTTTTGATGTTGTGGTGGTGGTGATGATGCACACTTTGATGTATGGAGAGTGAGGTTGGTTACACACCAAATGACGGATGCTCATTTTATTATAAGCTTTAAGCAATCGAAACACTTATTTAAGGGTTGGGCGTCCGCAATCCTTTACACATTGGAGAGGACATGACCTGTTGTTTACTTGCTAAGTAGGTGAACTCCCCACCCACTTTTGAACGGCGAGTCACCCCTTGCCCACTTTGTAAAGTGGCGGGCAAGGGTGAACTTTTTGCATTTACAACCAATCAAAAAATTTATAGGTTTATTAACTTTTATTTTTAAATAAATTATATGTATTTGATGTATAAAGATATGGCACCTATGTTTGCGCCCAATTTCAAAGAATGCATGCCCACGCTCTAGACGAGGATTGGCTGTGTGGTCACTTGGTAATGTGTCCAACCTCACCAAGCACTTGTATTGTATCCAACCGGAGTGTAAGTATGCATGTTTCACTTGGGTTTTTGGGGTTAAGAGGGGGCAATATGAGATAAGGCATTCCACCTGCAAAGGGAATATTTTTCTCCTTCACACACGCACGCACGCACACACATATGACGAAGGACTTCCTTCTTCCCTTCCAAGTTCTACTACCCACCTCTCTTAATAATCGTGTGTGTGTGTCTCTCTCTCTCTCAGTGCCTGCCTGACTGCCTGCTCGGAGCCTTTGAATCCTCTCCTCCTTTCTATTCCTCTCCTGCTCAGAACCTTAGAATCCTCTCATTCTTTCTATTCCTCTGCACTATCCCTGCTAAATTTTCCTGGGAAAAAAGGTCGGACTCTCTCTCTCTCTCTCTCTCTCTCTCTCTCTCTCTCTCGTATGGATCCAATGACGCGTTTCTGATCTTTCGCTTTACTTTAGGAATACCATGGATTGATTGCTTCTCCATCAGCAAATTCTGTTTTTATCAGGAAAGGAGGATTTTGCAACCTAATTTGCAAACACATTTCGATTTATTCTGTTTGATGGACTTCATTCAATGAAAACGCATAGTGTTTGAATGATTTTGAGGGTGCTTGAGCTTCCTGTTTATTGGGTGATCCCAATTTTCGCTGGGTTTTGGATCGTTCTCTCGAATCTTAAAGCGTTCAACTCAAAATGGTGTGCGCCTGATCGAATTTCATGTCTGACGCGTCTGATCTTTGACTGGGTTCTCTTTGTTTAGTTCACTATAAGAAGCATATTGATTTAGCTTTTAAAACAGGGGCTGGTGTAGCTTATAATCTCTGTAATTTAGCTTAGTACAGTGGCTGTTATACCTTATAATCTCAGTTGTATGTGTTCTTTGGCTCCATTTTAATCTACCGTTCTTTTGATGATAAAATGCCATGCTTGAAACCTTCTCTCGCGAGCCTTTTTTTTAAAAATCCAAGTTCTCTCATGATCCCTAGAAATCTATATATATTCTAATTTCTTCAGCTCAATCTGATAGATTTCTTTATTTGATGCAGCTCTCTCTGATGGATTTCTTCAGCTCAATCTGATAGATTTCTTTATTTGATGCAGCTCTCTCTGATGGATTTCTTCAGCTCAATCTGATAGATTTCTTTATTTGATGCATCTCTATCTGATGGATTTCTTTGTTTGATACATCTCAATCTGATGGATTTCTGCCCAGAGGGTTTAGTTTTTCTGCTAATTGGTCTACCACTTATTGTTTCCAATGTTTCAGTTGTTCTGTTAATGTCTGCCAATTGTCTGGCTGATGAGGTAAGAATGCATACGCAGTCTGTTAAAGCTTATGTTTATTTCATGTTTGGACATTGAATCCACTTGTGGGTTTTCCTGTTTGATCTGTTAAGTAATCACAAGGTCATTCATCCTTTCGATTTTCCTGTTTGATCTATTTACTATGAAATATTCCCCAACTCTAACTGATGTTTGTGAGTTTTTCTGCTTGATCTGCATAATTCTTTCCCCATTTGTTAAAGAGCAATTCCATTTGATTTGGCAGGGGTGATGCAGAGGGAGAGATCTGTGTGGTTGATGTGGAGATGGAGGGCTATGGCATGTCATCTCTGGTGTAATCTCCTGCAAATTTAGGAGGTGGGTCAGGTCTGATTTTTTTGGATCTGATTTGAGAGCATGGCCCCCCTTTCCAGCAGCCACAGCACTAGGAGCGAAGAGAAGAAGGCCTCTGTCAAAGAAGAAGGGCGCCCTTCTCCGCCCCTTGCCTCATTCCAGAAAGGACTCAAGAAGCGCGGGCGACCTCGCAAGTCTGCAGCCGCCACCGTCTCAGCCAAACATGAGGATGCCGGCAACGAGGAGGAAGGCGACAATGGCTATGACACCGAGACCATGGCAGCTGACGAGAACGAAGTAGATGATGGGGAAGATGGTGATATTGTGGGGGTGAGGAAGAGGAGGAGGAGGAAGAAGAAGGCTCATGCACAGAGCAGCATCCTCAAAGAGGAAATCCTGGAGGAGGGGAAAGATAAGGATAATACTAATACTAATAAGAAGACAGAAGGTGATGGGAGTTATCTTCATCTGAGCAGAAGGCAGAAGAAGAGGATGCTGCAAGAGGAGGAACAAGTGGCGGCCGCCATCATAGCGGGCGCAGCTGCCATCGCTGCCACCGAGAATATCTTGAGTGCGAAGAGATTGCCCGAAGAAGGTGGTGGCAATTCGCATCAAAATCAGCAGCAGCATCAACATCATCAACATCAGCATGGTCATCATCATAATCCTAATCATCATCATCATCACCACCACCACCAGCACCACCATCATCTCAGAAATGGTGTAGTGTCAGGTGCAAAGCTTGCCAATGGAGGGAGTGTCCGGAAGCGGAGGAGGAAAGGGAAGCCGCAGAGAGCCGCAGGCGTGTGCTGCTGAGTAGGATGATTTGATACTGATGGGAATGCAGAAGACTGCAAATTTTTTTCCTCTGTTGAGTAGTTCCTCTGCTTGCCAAGTTGCCACTGAAGCAAAGCATCTCTCTCTCTCTCTCTCTCTCTCTCTCTCTCTCTCTCTCTCTCTCTCATTCACACTAACTGTTGGGAAAATGAAGAGATGTACTTCTATTTTGCAGAGATTTTGTTGTATTCACTTCAAAAAAGGAGTCTTTCATTCTGGGCATGTGGGAATGATCAACTAAGGACAAATTGATTCATAGCGCTCTCTCTCTCTCTCTACATCATTTACTGATTCCTCACTCGCTCCTTTTACACACAAATGCATGTGTGCGTTCTATGTATATGAATACAATATCCTACCATATGCCTCATAGAAATTCAATCCCATTTTGGTTAAGAACTCAACAGAATAAGCACAAACTAAGGAAGACATTGTGAAAGTTGGATGGCTTAGGAAAAAATGTGAAAGTTATAGATGTAACTAGTAATCCCTCCAATGTAAACGAGACTACAAAATCAAAGAAAATCTTAAATAAGGAAGAGAGCCACAAGTTTGGAACTTCAAAGACTTCTCAGAATTTGCAAGAAAGGAGAATTGAAACCATCAAGAGCATTGCAAAAACAAGGATAACTCACAACAACTTTTCATTGTGGACCAACACAAGAGGGTAAAGCAATAAGGAGCCTACCTACCTTACAATGCTAATGGGATTCCATTAAGATCCTTCAATACTTATTTGATATGTAGGAAGCCTCCCAACTAATCTCATGTAGTGGCATCTATCACAACACCTTTGTTCTTGACACTCTTTACTCTTTTTATCTCGGCTTATATGAATCTTAATTTCATATCTTCATATCTTAGTGTTTTTATCACGTTATTACGTACAACCACTTATAGTCACTTGCATTCGACCATTTTAGTATCAATCAAAGTGTGCTATCGAATAGAATTCATCACAAAATGTTTACATGAACCACTATTTTGACTAACTTGACAAAATTCATTGAAGCAACTCAAGCCAAATTAGTCACAAAAGTGTTAGCTATGGCTGATTCCCCAACTCAATGAAAGCATATGATTATATGTAATCTGATCATCTCTTTATTATTTTTAAGCTAAACGGATTGGTACTATTTGAAAAACTTCTAATCTAATGGATTCTTTATTACTTTCAAGCTAAAGAGATTAGTGTTATATTTGAAAAACTTCTAATCTAATGGATTCTTTATTACTTTTAAGCTAAAGAGATTGGCGTTATATTTAAAAACTTCTAATCAATTCACCAAGCTAATCATGTCAAAAATGGTTTAAGCATCGTGCTAAGCAAGAAAGAAGAATAAAGGGTTGTCTGTTTGTTTAGCTTACTTTCTTTCCCAAATGCAATTTTTAACCTGAAGGTCATCACACAAGTAGATCTAATACCAAAAGGCTATTCAATAACATGTACTTTATCATGTCTAAATTCATCATATAATAGAAACTTACAAGTTACTTTCATGGAGGAACATTGAACTTGCTTATTGGGCTTCTTACAGCCTTTCATTATCCCTTTATTTATCGTGATCCTCAACCATTTTTTCATCACCCTTTATTTCCATTATCATTGACCTATCAACATGGCTTTCATGGTTACCTTTCTTTCATTGGCACCATGCTCTCCTTTAGCCCTACCCATGAAGGCATAACATTTGTTTCTAGTTTGGTGACAATTTTTCTTAAGTTTGTGTTTTTCACCTCATGCACCTAGTAGGCTAACACTCTGTAAACTTGCCCCCTCTTTATGCAACCTTGAGCAAACATATGCACTTAATTGTTACCTTTCTACATAAGGACGGTGAACTCTTTATGACATTAGGTGACTAACACAAGCATACATTAAAAAATGTAACTCACTAGCTCATAATTACAATCCACATTTTATTGGTTCATTGTACCACCCTCTTATTTACTTATTCAATCCACATTTTATCAAGTCAAACATGCATCCCTAAATAGGCATTCATAACCAAACATTTGCAAACCTTATTGAAAGGCTTGAAACCATGTGTGCATCCTCAAACCATCAAAGATCTTGTTGTGGAATGTTAAATGGCACTATTAAATATTGTGAACAATAAGAAGCATCTTTGTAAATGGACAACACAATGATAACATAGTATTGTAAGACGGAGAGAGACAATCAAACAAAGGGAATGTTCACATATTGACTACTCTTATCTTTTATCAAGATGTTAACACATTTGTCCTCCTAGCCTCTCATGATGAATACTCCCACATATTGTCTAACAATAAGGCTTCTCACCATGCCCCTCCTTTGAACAACACCTTATCATCTAAAAGTTGTATATTGCATCCAAATTGCATGCCCAACGTAACATGTAAGCATCAAATTGGTTGCACAATGGCAAGAGCCAACAAGGACAAGGGCTTCTAGTCTCCCAACCTCTCTGTATGAAGTGACTAAGAGATCCTCAAATTGTGGTTATTAGCAATTTGCCCAAGCAAGTAATTGGATGGGAACACGAGCATCCAAAAGCCGAAGAGAATCTAAAACTACTTAAGGGCCCCATCTCAATTGCATCATTCCTTCTTGAGAAGCTTCATTTCCACACCATGCCTTGCTATTATTGTAAGCTCCTTATGGTGTTCCAAGCTAGCCCTTAGCCAAACATAGTGAGGGCCAAATTATTTGCTAACATTGCCTCGATCCAAAGCAATTGGGCTATAACCTTGTAACACTCTAATTTTTGCAATGAGAGGAATGTTCTACATGCAATGTGCTCAGCTCCTAACATGTGATCCCGCCGACATTTCTAGCATCCAAAAAGGCAAATCCCAAATTTTAGTAATCCGTATTTTGTTCATAGTGTATTTCCTTGCATTTTTCCATCTATTCCCAAATAGCTACGATTTGTTGTGGTATGACCTAAAATATGTTTCTGATCAACTTTAAAACCATGTTGACCCCCCAACCAAGATTAGTTATTAAGTATGGCCCAAAAGACATCCTTACCTCCAATAGATTCAACCCATCATCACTCATTGTCAAAGACTAGTACCTACCCTCAATAGACTCCATGCCTTGTGACACCACATGACAAATATTCTCATCTCAATCAGAGTGCAATGCAGAGAGTCATATTGACCAAGGTGGAATCCTGCATGTTCGCTTAAGGATCAAGAGATCACTTTATACATGATGGTAGCATGTACTTGCAGCAGTCATAGTAAGTAGTTTTCATGTTCATTGTTCTTCAGTCCAATGACATGGCCAGATGTAGTCATTTCTTTGTCAAATAGGCCATTTTGGTGACAAATACGTCTTTGTTTCATTCCTTCTTTCTTTTATCGCGGCTTAGATTTGAGTAACAGTATGCCATGTCAATCATCGTTCACGATCTGTTTTTAGCATTCATTATAAGCTTTGGTAGCATATAACCAAAGCTCGTGAAGCAAAACTCATACCGAAAGCACAAAGCAGCATGCACTCCTCCATCAGAACAAGAACATGCTAATTGTGCCAAATTCGATCTTCTTAAGTTCTGCCTCTGAGAGAGAGAGAGAGAGAGAGAGAGAGGACCCAAAATAGAAAAAGGAGAGCGTGCATATGCCAGTACTAATTTCTAACAAGCAACGGCACAATGGCAGGAAAACCCATGGATGCCTCGCATCATTACATGCGTATCATAAGGACCCTCATTAGCACCAAAACTTTGTATTTGACTGTTTACACTGCAAAAATCTTGTGATAAGCAAACTGGCTCCTATTACAGTAAAGAGACGGGCATATCTGCCAGTTAAACTGATGTGACTTTTCTCAAAACTGTTAGGATCTGCTAGGCATCACTTTAGCATATCCTCATATGGGCAATGCTAACAAACTCCTCCATTAGATAGTGGAAAACCTCGCCACAGTGACCCAGAATGCCCCAAAATTATAAATTAAATATCAGACACTGCCTCTGTAACTGTTCTTTTTTTTTGCTGAATTCCAGCTCAGTCTGGTTGAACTGGATTAACGCAAGTCATTTTGTCACCCTGTATGCCTGCGTGCAATAACCATATGATTGGAGCAGAAACAAAAATATACCAGTATTTAGTCAAGTCTTGAGATGCCTTTTACCTTGACCCGTTTCAAGAGACTGCTAGCCTTAGGATCCTTCTTAAAATGATCCCTTACTGGCTGCAGGGAAAAAAAAGACAACACAAAAAATCAGCCGGAACTGACTGATAAAGAGAACACTTACCTTGCATAGGGGTTCGTCTGTGTTGCTATACCTGCAATATCTGATTCAATGCTTTACTAAGATTGCTTTTCAGATCAGAAGGGTGTAATGCCTCAGATTCGTAATCTTGAATTAGCTCTTCCATGGACTTGTACACTCTGATATTAAAGAAGGCATATCCATCAGTCATTCTGTAGTGCTCTTTGATGTGAGGGTAAGGGCACTTAGCTGTAAAAAAACAACAATGCACAAAAGTAAAGCTTCCGAGATAAAAATGTACTGACTTGTTCCCTCCGTTTTCTTCCTTGCGCATCACCTCAAAGCTACCAAACCATGGGAGAACTATGTGCTGAACATACTCTATACAGGGATTTCCATCTACGACTTTAGGAGGGCAAAATGCCCTCTTGATTTTGATGTTCACTTCAGACTTCAAAAACACCCAAGAAAAAATTACTTCGAGAAAACTTTGACCCCCAAATATGGCCACCACAAAAATTACAGAATTGATGGTATCTCTTGACCCCAATCTTCATTCTAGTTAGCTTTCACTAACCTCTTCATCTTCCATGTAAATTGCTGAGTTCGGGTCACTCTTGGACATTTTCCCCTGACCCGTGAGCCCAGAAAGCATGTCTGACCAGTCAAGAAGCAACTGGAAATAATACTTCAAATCTTTGAGCGGGACTGCTTAGTACTTGTATTGATCAAAAGGATACGGTGTGACAATATAATAGGCTTGTTCTTCCACTTTTTGATTTCACAGTACTCGCGAGCCAACATGTTCACTTTACGTTGGTCCAGCCCCAGTTGGCAAATATCAGCCTGCAAAATCGTACGAGTGACCAATTGATACTAGCCACAAAAGCGTTACTGCATCCATGAAGTTATGCACAGAACCGACCCTCAGGAAGAAAATATCAGCACATTGCATGCATGGATACATTATTTGTGCAGCTGTGAGCTCATCTGTCTCATTCCGCCCCATGATTTGGCAGCACCTGCATTTAGATAGACATAAAAAAGAAGTCGCAGAAGGTCCAAAAGGCCATGAGTTTGCTCTATATTTTAGATTAAAGCAATTCACCACTGTAAAACCCAAGACAAAGTGATCAATGGGCGTTACACTACAATCATTGAGATACATAACCCTTCTATATAATAAGCACCATTTACATGTGAAAAAAGGAAAAGCAATAATTAGCAGTTCATTTAAGACAACGTGCACGAGGCATTTTTCAGAATGCCCAATACTTTTGAGTTATTTGAAGAAACTTGTGTCCAAAAGCACCAAATATGTAACATGCACACCAAACAGGGCATCGCACAACATCTATCAAGACTACAGTGCTACACTTTGAACTTGCTAAGCGCTTCCCCATCCATGACTTTGGTTCCAACTACTAGGTAATTTTTCATCTGTTTGATTTTGGCATAGACTGCTGATTTGACTGGCCAATCTTCCAATTGGACATGAACCTGTCTCTGGATATCTTGATGACATTTTCCTATAGACTAAAACTAAATTATCCATACTATTGAGCCTCATCGTTCCCATTTGGCATCTTCAAAACAATCCTTTTTAGGTGTTGAAAGTCGTTGGACCAATCCAAGTAGTAAGCCGTGGCATGGGATCTCCACATTGCCAATTCTCCTAGTCCTGTATGAAATCTTCATCTATCATGTAAATTTCACAACTATTAGGTCTGCCACAGCAAGAACCTTTAGCAATCTGCCACCGCATTCTTTGCTTCTACTGAAATAAAAAGTACGAACTCGGAATGTGTGTCTCTATGTTATAAGCAAGGACGTGGGATTGGATATCTTCACACTTGAATAGAGCTTCAAAAATGGTGAAACAGAAACGGGTTTTAATTTGCAGTACAAGTTACTCAGTTAGACTCCAAATTTTGGTGTGACTCCATGCATTGTCTCTTGCAGCACCTGGCTGAATGGCTGAAAAACAGGCTGTAAGGAAGAAGAACAGCAGTGGATAGGGCAAAGAACAAAGCTAGAAACAAGAAGAAAGCAAGTTGAAGGCTTGGAAAAAAAGGGCAATACAACTAGGAGTCAAAGGCATGTTGATGAATTTATAAAACACGCATACAGAAACAAAAATATGAATCTTGCACATTTGGGTTCCCCTCTACCCAATAGAAGGGGGCAGCCGATGTTCCAGGTCATAGAGTGGTATTCACTTGTGGGTAGCTCACATGCGAAAAGAATCTAGAATTTACATCTACGCTATTAAAAGCAAAAGAAAGAGTCTAAATTAAAAAACAAAAGAGGAAGGGACAGGATGGGAGGGATTTCCAAAAGATTAACACTGACACCATGCTCATATGAAACACAAGGTACAATGCTAGGTATGCCTATGGACATACATTTGCTTCTAGAGCTGCCTCTATCTGAATTAACATACTCAAAAAGGTCATGATCTGGATCCTGCACACCACAAAGAGTTCATCTGACTCAAAGGGATTATGCAAACCTGACATTGAGCCTGGTTGTGATGGAGAAGACATGTCACCAATCATCCCAAATGCAATATGTCCTCCCCTAAGTGGAGAGATGGCTATCCTCACCATCACATTTAATTAATGCTTGCAATTAAAGAAATAGAAGGGTGTCAGAAGCGGGTGCAGCGATGGAAGCATGGAAATCTATTGTGATAGACTACCTACACAAATACAAGAGAGAAGGGAAGCATTGTGAAGCACAATTAAACAAGCAAGTCAAACTTGTGGGACACCGCAACACCATCCTTGAGATAGATAGGTGACGGTAGATAGGTGAAGGGGCATGTCACATCTGAATGTGATGTCAAGTTGCCAATCGGGACGGCACTTACTTATATGTGATGCCGAAAGTGACGGACAAGAATGGAGGGTGACTCACTTAATGAGCCACAAGCATAGTCGATTTTGAGCCATAAGATATTCATCGCTTTTATTTTACTAATTAAAGGTGACAAGGGTGATGATTATCAATCGTAGTCATAACTGAAATTGAAAACGACTTGAACTTTGTTGGGGGTAAATGCGCCTGTGCCTAGCCGCCCCTATATTACTACACTAACAATATCCGCACCTACACACTACAGGTGTCATGGGGACATGTATTTTTGAAACCTCACTTAACATGTGGATTAATTTTTAATCACATGCTTAAGTAAATGTTACACATGTGATGTGCAACTAGGGTCAAAGTAAATTTACGAGCCCGGGACCTGAGGAATTCACGGGATGCCAAAGGCAAAAGTTGCTATAAGTTATGCCGCACAAGTACTTGGTGATATCTAGTGCCAGTTGTTAGCATAGGTCATTCATTTGGCCATAAGTGTCAATTGGTGACACTACAGAAGTGGCATTTAATAGTACCTAACGCCAATCTAATGGTCAAAGATGGCGCAGAGAAACTCGGGAGTGGAAGTTGCCTATCATGCTCTTGGCTTATGTGATGCTTCCGAGATGCTTATTTGATGCTGGACACTTGGGGAATGTTTGGCCAATGTATTGGAATGCTTTTGGACTGATTTGAGCCCATATTTGGCTCATTTTTACTATCATTCTTAGTACTTAATAAGCAAAGCTGAAGGTTATTTTATCAGTGAAAGCATATGCCTATTGCTTGTTGATGCTTCCCGGGTACTTGGGATGATACATACATTGATGTCTATGGTTGATGCCACATGCTTGGACATGCTCCTGGAATGCTTTTGGGCTTTGATTGAAATCACTTTTGCTCAGTCTTAACTATCATTTTACTGCTGTACATACAGTGGATAACAAGCTTTTAATAGGAATAGTCTATACCTAATGCTCTTTCATGCTATTCGGGTATTCTATCGCATGTATTGGTGCATGACATTGAAGCTCTATGCTTGGTTATGCTATTGAATGCATTTGAGCTTACAACATTTGACATCTGTTGTCAATTACTTCATTGGATGCTTCAAAGGTCTATGACTTTACGTGCTTTAAGTTTTTTTTAGGTCTTATACTCCCGGCTATGTACTTGATGTATCTTAGATGCTTAGATGCCACTCACATAAGGATTTGAACTTTGTTTGCTTGTCTGGCATCTGACTTTTGTTCCAGTGGGGCGCCGCTTACTTGACACTTGGATATTGCATTGAGCTTTGGATTTTATTTGCAGTGAACTTGAGTATGCTATACCTCATTTTTAGCATGCTGTAATTGTAGTCTATTGTATTATTTATGAGAATAGTCTCCTCCATTTGATACTATTTTGGTCATAGTTTGTGGACAACTCATTATTTGGTCCATAACTCTTGTTTTCAACTTGTTTTGGTAGTGGTTTTGGGGCTGTTTGCAAGTATTACAGCAGCTTGTTTGGTCTGTACTGTGCCTCTTTTACTTGCAGTATGGCTGGTCATTCAAATGACAGTGCTATCTTCAACATTGAAAAGTTGGATGGCAGCAATTATGGCTATTGGAAGACCCAAATTTGGCACGTTTTGATGCAGAAATCTCAGATTAGGCCGATCAAACATAAAAGAATTAAGCCTAAAGGTCACGATTAGGATGTATGGGATGACTTAGATGAGCTTTGCAGGTCCTTGATTATCCTATCCCTCAACAAGAAGGTTTATTATAATGTTGTCACAGATGTGCAGTTTGCATGGGATCTTTGGGAGAAAATCCGTAATCTCTATGATAATCAGAGCTCTGCTTCTCAGATGTATTGGCTAAAGTAGCTTATGGATCTTCATATGAAAGAAGATACCAATGTTTCTTAGCATTTGAGCGAATTTCATGCTATCACTAGCCAGCTGTCAACGCAAGGTATTGACTTTAAGAACAATCTTCCACCTTTGTTCTTGTTGGTCACATTGCCCGAGTCTTTGGACACATTCCATACTACTATCTGTGCAAATATACATGAGAATGGACTGAAATTATCTAATGCAGAGGGTGCACTCCTGACAAAGGAGATCAATAGGAAGAATGTGGATGCTTCGCATACTTTGACTATTCAAGGTCGCCATGATGGCAAGAGTGGGAAAGGCTGCCATGGTAAAGACTCGCAGAAGTCTCAATCTAGGTTCCGTGGACAGTCTCGCAATAAGTCCCGTGGACATAAGTTCGATTTGACATGCCATTATTGTGGGAAAGCAAGACCTATCAAGCCATTGTGCCATAAAATGCGCAATGACAAGTACAAGGAAAAGAGCAAAGGGAAAGCACAGGACAAGTTTGATGATCGCAACGTTGTCCTTGCTAAGTTCAATGTTAAGATCAAAGAGATCAATGTAGTGCAACAACTTGACTCTAATGATGATTATATACCTGCAACTTATTCTTTCATTTGTCACAAATGTCTAATGCCTTGCCTGGTTTTACTTAGTATTGGTTGATGGATTCAGGGGCTTCCTTTCATGTGACCCCTCATAGAGAGTGGTTCCACTCCTATCGCAATATAACCGAATCTATCCATTTGGGAGATGACTTTGCATAGCAAATAGTTGGTATTGGTGATATTCGGATGCAGTTTGGTTCAGGTAGTATGTTTACTTTGCATAATATTCGACATGTACCGGCTACTAGCTCTCACAAAGAGTCTTATCTTTGCTCGCACACTGGATGATGCCATTTACATTGTTTCCTTTGGGAATTTTTCTATAAATTGGCAGCCAACCCTCCACTCTTCCCTGAATCTCGTTTTTGCAGATTTCAAGTGTTTCAACTTGCTGCCCACACCCCGTTCGCGGAGGACATCTCAACCGAAGCTGTCCATTGCTGTCTCCATCAGTTGGCGATGGATTTTCAGCTCTCTTCACGCAATTTGGAGCTGATTCCAGCCAAGCGACTGTTGTTCCTGAGCAAACCTGCTGCTGTACAACCTGCCACGTCATCACAATCCTAAGTTTGCTTCCTGCAAGCTGTCATGCCTGCGTTCTTAGTCTTTCTCTCTCTTGCAGGCTGTCCAACCTGCGTTTTTAGTCTTTCTCTCACCTGCTACCTACGTTTTTAGTTTTTCTCTCTCCTCACTGTTGTCTACATCAGATCCAACTTCTCACTGCTGCGTTTGCTAGTGTTTGACATCCGGAGGCTGCCTTTCTGCGATTTGGAATCCGTTCGGAGTACGACACACTCTCCAACTCATTACCCCTGCCTTGATCCTTGAGATACAGGAGTTCGAGGTACAATATTCATTCACTGCATAGTGTGTTTGCTGCATGAGCATCATATTATTAGTAGTCATATCATTTCATTTATTCATTGTCTCTAAGTTACCCTAACCCTAGCTGTGTTCTTTTATCAGTCTGTGCTTTCTTGTACGATTTCTGTTTATGATTCTGTGTTAGGGTATTTTCTCTACATGGTATCAAGGCCTGGTACACTCTGAGAAACCTAGGTCTTTGATCTAAAAGCTCTTCGCAAGAAGCAAGAACAACAGTAGGTTCAAATGACTTTGAACACATCAACACCGATTCAGTCTCCTGAACAACCTATACCGAGAATCGAGCGAAAGTGGGCCGATCAGCTTGCTCCACAAAGTTCCGACATAGTGGAAGACACATCCGAGTACATGGAAAAAAAGATAGGCAAGCTAACCTCTAAAGAATATAAACTGATCATAGCCTATCGACGAAAGAAGATTGAGGAGTTCGATCAAAGGATTGCCCTTCAAGAAAAGCTTCGGAATGAAGGCATCCATGATTTTCACTCTTCAGATGTTGCGCATAAGTCTAATGATGTTGCAGGGCCGTCGAGACCTCCATCAAGAATGGGCCTCCTCTTGGGGAGCAAGCTCCGGAGCATTTTCCATTTTTTATGACTTTTCCGTCCTCTCCGGTGCAAGATACTTTCGATTCGTCTTTTATGCCTTCTTCTTTTACCTCTTTTGTTTTGCAATATACTGGTAGAGATCATGTGGAAGAAAGAGTCCAATCTATTGACTATGGAAAAGGTCCTCTTGAGAACCAATTCTTGTATCTAACACACGTCAAGGGGATTATAAGAAAAAGCCAATTTTTCTTCTGCCCTTCCTTCTTTTCCGTCTACTTCACATAATCAAAATGAATTTTGTGTTCCTTTCACTTCATTACATGGTGCATCATTATCTTCATAGTTTCATTTTCAGTCTTTAAATGATAAAATTGAACAAAAAGAATCTGCACCTCATACACCTCACTTTCAAAACCCATCCATCCCACCATATTCTTCCGCTGCTTCACCACTTCCATTTACACCATTTACATTTCCATTTCAAACACCTCATGTCGCACTGCACATCACACTGGGGGGTTATGGAAACATAGGCGCATCCTTTAGGATCTCATCCTTCCCTCAGCCAAGTGGTATTCCACCTACCTTATACACACTTTTGGCATCATTGCAGCCTGCATATCCCACTCAGTCTCTCCCGAGTGTGGATCAATTGCCTCCACAGTTTGCCTCCATAGCATTGTTGAGTGGACCTTCTGGTCATTCTGCTGTGTCCCAACCTCACTTTGGACAAGGCTACCGTGTCCAAGTGTCTCCACCTACACCGGCACCTTATGGAAACATTCATGTTCCAATGCCTCCGCATCAATCGGCACTCATTGGACACACATCCTCCTTCTGCCTACCCACCTTTTTCCCCTCCCTCTCTCTTATCAGACACATCCACCTCCACCATCATCTTACACCACCTACCCAACACACCATGGTTCTAGCTCATCTTTTGCCAAGAATGCATTTAATGACAAGACTCGTTTTAACGGGTCAAATTTTACTACTTGGTCGATTTTGATGAGACACGTCCTTGACTCACAGAACCTATGGGATCTTGTGTAAGGGTTGGAACCCCAGCGTAATCCCGCATTTGTTCCATACGAGATTGTCCGCTCATAGAAGGCTAGGAATGTCTCCGCTATTGTCAAGCTGATGCAGGGCTTATTACCTGAGTTTCATTCTCAACTCCAGCATTTTGACTTAGCGTTAGAGCGATGGGCACACTTGACTCACTGCTATGCGGCTCAAGATAGGACCCATCGTATTAATCTTGACCATGAGCTTCAACTTTTCAAAATCACTAACCGGGATGACTTAAAGTCAAGTTGGCTGAGTATCAACGTCTCCTCGCTGAATTGTCCACTACGGGGACTCCAAATCCTCTGACAATCAGGTCACATTGTTCCTCAATAAACTCCCCAAGAAATACTTCAATTTTGTGCAAGGAATAGTTTCAACATCTACCTGTGAGAGTGCGCAACGGAAGAAGAACACGAACACAGAGGAGAGGAGAGAGAAAGCAGGGAATGAAGGAAGAAAGTCTGCACTGACTGAGATGAATGCTGAATACACTAAAATGGACAGAGCAGTCCCTGCACGCAGCCCGGAGCGTCAATGAGGGCACCAGAACAAACTGAAAGCAATGGCAGCACCAATGCCGGAGCGGGAGAGGACGGAGAGAGTGCTGAACCTGCAGAATACAATGCTGGGAATGACTGGGGGGCTGCTATATATAGCCCCAGGCCAGAAAACTGGCCGACTTGGCCAGATCTGGCCGACCTGCCCAGAAATCTGGGCCGACTACACATGAAAAAGCCCAATGTGGGCTGTGTGACTCCCGAAGGCTGAATACAGACAAGAACAGCAACTACTAAGCTGACAGAGCTCCTCTGCCTCCTGTCAGACTCTGACAGGAGCTCACAACCAGGAGATGACAAACTGAGAATGATAAAAGAGCAGGCTAACACCCCCTCTCAGATCCTGGGAGGGTCTGAAGACCTAAGAACCGCATGTGATGAAGCAAAGAAGCCTGAGGCAAAGGCTTCGTAAAGAGATCAGTTGCATTGGCCGCCATAGGACAATAGACCACCACCAGCTCTGAATCCACGATCCGCTCTCGAACATAGTGATACTGAACCTCAATGTGCTTCGTGCGAGCATGAAACACCGGGTTCTTGGCCAGAGCAAGAGCACTCTGGTTGTCCACGCGCAGCTCCGTAGGTCCGGTCTGGGAAAAGCCAATCTCCGCCAGTAAGCAACGGAGCCAAATTGCCTCCATAGCGGTCGAACATAGGGCCCGATACTCAGCCTCTGTAGAAGAAAGTGCCACAGTAGGCTGCTTCTTGCTGCTCCAAGAGACAGCACCGGATCCAAGGGTGAAAGCATAACCTGTAGTGGATCGTCTCGAATCCACATCACCTGCCCAATTAGAATCACTCCATCCAGAAAGGGTAATCCCATCTCCATACATGATCCCGGAGGATCGAGTCCCCTGTAAATAGCAAAGAACACGCAAGGTTGCCTGCCAGTGAGCCTGTGTAGGAGTCTTCATAAAAGAAGACAATAAAGCCACCACAAAAGAGATATCCGGCCGAGTGTGAAGCAGCCAGATGAGAGAGCCGACAAGGCACCTGTAATGAGTGGCATCTGTAAGGGGGACTCCAGCTGTCAAAAGCTTGGACTCAGGGTCCATGGGGCATGAGATAGGCCGACACGCGACCATATCAAACTCCGAAAGAAGCTCGGAGATGTACCGGTGCTGCGAGATAAAGATGCCATGTGTCATTTGATAGATCTCCAGTTTTAGAAAGAAGTGAAGGATCCCTAGATCCGTCATGTCAAACTCCTCCTGAAGAATGGACCGAGTATGCTCCACCTGCTGAGTGTCGCTCCTTGTAATGATAAGATCATCGACATACAAGATAAGGAAAACAGAAAGGGAATCCACAACCCGTAAGTAGAGATTGGGATCATGAGCGGAGCGCGCAAAGCCACTCTGTAGAAAGAAGCGGTCAATCCTCTGGTACCAAGCATGAGAAGCCTGCTTCAGGCCATAAAGAGCCTTCCGTAGCCTGTAGACATGATCCTCCTTCCCCTGCACAAGAAAACCAAGAGGCTGTGTAACATAAATCTCCTTCCCAAGGACGCCATTTAGAAAAGCAAACTTGACGTCCATCTAATAAACAGGCCAACGGTGGTGAGCGGAAAGAGCCAAAAGAACTCGAATGGTGGACATCCTAGCTGTAGGAGCAAAAGTCTCGAAGTAGTCCAAGCCGGCACGCCGTGCAAAACCCTTGGCAACAAGCCTAGCCTTATGCTTGTCCAAGGAGCCATCTGCAAGATACTTGGTCTTAAAGACCCATTTCACACCTATCAACTGCCGTTTCTCGGGACGCGGAACAAGCTCCCAAGTATGGTTTCGCTCGATGGAATCGAGCTCGGCCTGCATAGCCTATCTCCAAATATCCTGTGCAAGAGCCTCCTCCACAATGGAAGGCTGGGAATCCTGAAGAATCTGTGACATAAGAGCATGCGGAGGAATAGGGGGGGTGCTAAGAGGTATCCTGGAAGGAAGAGAAGGTAGAGAAGGTTTCGGGGGGGGGGGGGGGTCCGTCGATGACGAAGAAGCACCTGTAATGGAACCATCGATCGGATCCTCAGAGGCCGAAGCCTCATCAAAGATCACATCCCTGCTCACCTCAACCTTCCGCATCGTGGGGTCGTAGAGCCGATATCCCTTCGTGGTCGTACTATAGCCCACGAAGATAAGCTTTCTCGACTTAGAGTCGAACTTCGTCTTCCTCTTCTTCTTGTCCACATGGACAAAAGCATCGCACCCAAAGATGCGAAAATGGGACACGGAAGGCTTCTTCCCAAAGAAAGCCTCATAAGGAGTCATGTCCTGTAAAGCCGAAGTCGGAGAGCGGTTGCAAATATGCACCGCTGTAGCCACCGCCTCACCCCAAAGGAAATGAGGAAGACTCCTATGCTCCAGCATAGATCGGGCCATCTCCACCATGGTCCGATTCGCACGCTCCACCACACCATTCTCAGATGGTGTGTTCGAATGTGAATACTCCACCCGAATACCATGATCCCTGCAAAACTTAGAGAAAAGGTGAGAAGTGAACTCGCCACCGTAATCAGCTCGAACGCCACGAACCTTAGAAGTTGTTTGGGTCTCCACAAACACCTGCCACTCACAGAAACGGGAGTACGCCTCGCTCTTGTACTCCAAGAAATAAGGCCACACATAACGACTAAAGTCGTCCACAATCAGCATCAAATACCTGGCCTTCCCAAGGGAGGCCGTGCCCATAGGTCCGCAAAGGTCGGTGTGAACCAACTCAAGCGGAGAAGTAGCCCTCCTAGAAGCAACCTGAGGGTGAGGCTGCCTATGCTGCTTGCCCCTCAAGCAACTAGGGCATAAAGTGTGAAGAGGAGGGAAATCTGGAAGTCCCTCCACCATCTTCCTCCGAGAAACCCGCCGAAGAGAATCGAGGTTCAAATGATCATACCGAGCATGCCAAAGCAGCCCAAGCTCATGGGAAGTCCTCGCAGCCAAGGCTGTGAGCGTATAAAGCCCACCCTCCTGTGTACCTGTCCAAAGAGCATCACCTGTAGAAGCATCCTCCACTGTGACTGCATCCTGAGTAAAAATGACTCGGGTACCTAGCTGAGTAAGGCCATGCATAGACAATACGTTAAAACCCAAATCAGGGACATAGAGAACTTTGGCGGAGGAAGACCGCCTGTCAAAAAACATAGGTAAAGTCCCCACGCCTCGAACAGGGACTGTAGAATTGTCACCAATGGTGACTGTACCCCCTCAAGAACGAAGATCCTGAAGCCAATCCTGGCGGAAGGTCATATGTGAAGATGCTCCACTGTCGACGAGCCAAGGCTTCTCCAGTGTGGTAGAAGCTAGGGCTGTATCCTCCTCAACAAAGACATGCACAAACGCAGATTCTGTTGTGGCTGGGGCCGCCTTCGAGTCCTTCTCCTTAGGCTTCAAATGGGGATACTTCTGCCAACACTTCTCCTCGGGATAAGTGCCCTTCCCACAGTGGGGACATTTGGGCTTCTTCTCCTTCGCATCCTTCTTGTCCTCCTCCTTCTTGTCCTTGGCCTTCTCCTTCTTTTGTTTCTTCTTCTTGCCGCCACCTGTGCCTGCCGTAAATGCCTTGGTGGAGCCACTGGCTCCCACCTCTTTGAGTCACTCGTCATGCTCCAAGACAAGCGGGGAAAGCTCCTCCCATAGAAGTGTCTCACGGGTCCTCCAGGTGATGAGGCTGGTATAGAAGACATCATAACGGGGTGATGGCAGCTGAGTCAACAGAATCATCGCCATATCCTCAGACGATATCATACGACCAAGAGAGGCTAACTCGCCTCGCATATCCTCCATCTTCGTGATGTGCTCCTTCATGGAAAGAGAATCATCAAGACTGAGCATCCGCAACTTCTTCTCCAAGGAAATCTTGTGGGCAAACGTCTTGTACTGATACAAAGACGCAAGCTTCTTCCACACTTCCGCTGCGGTCTGTAACCTATGAACATGTACAAGAACGGAATCATGTAGACTCATAAAAAGAAAGGAATGGGCTCGAGAGTTGAGCCTATCCCACAAGGCTGCACGGTCCATAGAGGTGCCATCGGACGAATCCGCGGGGGGACGGTCGATGGGCGAAGAAACAAGCTCCCAAAGGTCAAATGTATCGAGGATGCATGCCACCTTGCAAGACCAGAGGGAGTAGTTGGAACCATCCAACTTATCTTCCTTTGGAAAGGAAGGGAGAATCGGCACCTGAATGGAGGGAATCAAGGAAGGCATCCGCACATCTCAAGCAATCTTCACGGAAGATACCTTCACGGTAGATGGAACCCTCTGAGATGCATGGACTGAAGAATGACGAGTGCGAGGAGGTTCTTCCCGACGTCGAATCTCCTGATAATCCCGCCTCCGCTCAGAGGAATGATGAGAAAGGAGTTCATCCTCTAAGTCGTCAAAGCCTGAAAACTGGTAAGACATCTTCCAATCTACAAAATACCAAAGAAAATTGTGCCAATGTCGAAATATGACCAGCAGTCTGGTCACCAACCACCAAGACGCAGGCTGAGAAAGCCTACAAACACCTGGATCTGCAAAACGCAAAGATAACTGATGACGATCACCAGAAAAGAGACCACCAGCACCAGGACACACCCAGAAAATGAGTCGCCAGCAGGAAATGTGCCGCAAGGAGTGGTAGCGACCAGCAGAACTGCAAAACGCAAGCTGTGGATGAGTCGCCCAGCAGGAGGGACAGCCTGATGGAAAACGCAGGGAAGATGTGTCGCTGGATGACGTGGCAGCGTCAGAAGACAGCGTTTACAGCAAACGCAGGAAGAAGAGCCTCCTACAGGGGCCGCCTGGGTAGTTGCAGATGAGATGACAGCAGCAGTGAGGTATCTCTCCAGCGGTTATGTCCTCCGTGCTCTCAGTCAGGCGATGATACCATGTGAGAGTGCGCAACGGAAGAAGAACACGAACACAGAGGAGAGGAGAGAGAAAGCAGGGAATGAAGGAAGAGAGTCTGCACTGACTGAGATGAATGCTGAATACACTGAAATGGACGGAGCAGTCCCTGCACGCAGCCCGGAGCGTCTGAGGGCACCAGAACAGACTGAAAGCAATGGCAGCACCAATGCCGGAGCGGGAGAGGACGGAGAGAGTGCTGAACCTGCAAAATACAATGCTGGGAATGACTGGGGGGCTGCTATATATAGCCCCAGGCCAGAAAACTGGCCGACCTGCCAAATCTGGCCGACTTGGCCAGATCTGGCCGACCTGCCCAGAAATCTGGGCTGACTGCACATGAAAAAGCCCAGTGTGGGAAGCCCAGTGTGGGCTGTGTGACTCCCGAAGGCTGAATACAGACAAGAACAGCAACTACTAAGCTGACAGAGCTCCTCTGTCTCCTGTCAGACTCTGACAGGAGCTCATAACCAGGAGATGACAGACAGAATGATAAAAGAGCAGGCTAACACTACCATGCCTACATTCTATGAATTTGAGTGTCAATTGTTGCGTTACGCACAATTATTCAATCAGTTTCATATGAATTCCTCTTCAGAGGGGGCTCTTCTTGCTCATTCTCAAAAAGGGCAACAAGGGAAAGGCAAACCAAACCAAACCTCCACTCAAAATCAAAATCAACATCAAAAGCTCAATCAATTTGGGGATTCTCAAGGAAACTCCAAGTCACAACTTAAACCAGGGTGGTAGAATGTACCTAAAAAGAATAGGTATTATCAACATTGTCAAAAGGCTGGCCATTTTGACGACGAGTGTCAATCAAAGGCACGAGGCACAGCACCAAAACCTAAGTCTCAGACCCCCGCTCAACAATTGGGCAACCCCCAGCAGGGGTGGCAGGGTGATGGCAAGGGGCAGTTTAAAGATCAGACTCACACTGCCACTGCACAAACATCTCAGTCGACAACGTTCTCAACTCCAGAGGGCTTGTCTGACTGGTCTGCAGAGGCCCACATTGTCTCCGTAGAGACATCCGATGCGAGTCTCGTTCACATCTGTGAGTTGCCTCCTGACAAGGTTTCTACAAAGGCCCACTTGTCACAGCCAAGCACTTCAGCTCTAGTTTGGATTGCGGACAGTGGAGCTACACATCACATGACTCCTATAGAGGACATTTTCGTACCCGAGCCCCTCCAGCCAGGCGGGTCTGTGTAGAAAACAACTCCTCGATCAAGATTTAGGCTCAAGGTTGCGTCAGTTTTGCCACTGAACAGGGTCCGGACTTGGCTTCACTCGACAATGTATATCATGTCCCTCAGCTTGGGGTGAACTTGTTATCTCTTCAGTAGCTTTGCCAATTGGGGCAAGCAATTTTCTTTACAGCGACCACAGTCGAGGTACTTGACTCTCAGACTGGTTTAGTGATTGCTCGCAGTGAGGCACAGCCTAATGGCCTATACCACATGACTCACTTTCTCACCGAGCTGACCGCCGAGGGCTCCGTGTTCCATAGCTTCCAAGCCTTAGCTACATCTTGGGAGCCTACACACAATGAGCGTCTTTGGCATTTTTACTTGGGGCATCTTGGTTATGACTCACTTTATGAGTTGTCACACTGTGAGCTAGTTGAGGGCCTTCCACGCTTGAAGCTAGCTCAAGATGTCTGTAAAGCCTGTCAGCTTGGGAAGCCGCACCGTACCCCATTTCCTCAACGGTCTACACGTAGAGCTGAGGAGCCTCTTGGATTGATTCACGTTGATCTTTGCGGGCCGACATCCACTACCGCTTTGAACAGCGCGCAATACTTCTTTTTTATAGTGGATGATCATTCTTAATACATGTGGATATACTTCCTCAAGCATAAGTCAGATGCTTTCACATATTTTTATGCTTGGGTGCTGTTGGTTCATAACCAGACTGGTCGTCGTGTCGGATGCATAAGGAGTGATAGCGGTGGTGAGTTTATCTCCCACGATTTTTCCAAGTTTCTACAAAAGCATGGCATTTCTCACTAGCTCACTTCTACCAACTCCCCCTCTCAGAATGAAGTTGTAGAGCGTAGAAACCGCACAGTCATGGAAATGGTACGCTCTATGCTATTCGCAGCAAAGCTTCCTGAGCGCTTTTGGGTCGAGGCTGTTACCACTTTGGTGTATATCCTCAACCAATGCCCGACTACGGCTCTTTCTCAAAAGACCCCGTATGAGGCATTTTTTGGCTCTTGGCCTATTATTTTCCATTTCAGAGTCTTCAAGTGTCGTGCGTACACACATGCCTGATGACAAGATAGGTAAGCTTACTCCCCGAGCTGATCTCCTTATTTTTGTGAGATATTCCTCTGAAGCAAAAGCCTATCGTTTATTTGATCCTCGGACAAACAAGGTGATCGTTAGGCGAGATGTTTTTTACGAGAGGGATATTGTGCAGTTTTCTGCACCAAATTCCAATCTGTTTCCTTCTTCCACATCATTTGAGATCGTGCCTACTGAGCCTGGTCTACTTCCCGCTCCTAACATTCCTGCAGTTTCTTCAGCTCCCAAGCCCCCTTTGCGAGACCCATTACCTCACTGGTACCAGCACACCATGCGGGATTTGGGGATCCTACCACCGGATTTCAATCCAGAGGGACCTAGAAGTTCTGACTGGCTTGCTCCTCAAGCATCATTTGCATCGCTGTTTACAACTGATTATGTAGCGCATTCTGAGCCGGATACATGACAGGAGGCTCTTCAGTATCCTCAATGGCGAGAGGCCATGGAAAAGGAGCTAGAGAGTATTGACCAAAATGAGACTTGGACATTGGTGGATCATCCAAGCCACAAGAAAGTCGTCGGGACAAAGTGGATTTTTAGGACAAAGCTAAAAGTTAATGGGACTTTAGACAAGTACAAGGCTCGCCTTGTAGTGCAAGGGTTTCGACAGAAGCAAGGCATTGATTATGAAGAGACCTTTGCCCCTACTGCACGGTTCACTTCCTTTCGGTTGCTACTCGCGTTCGCCGCTCACCACAACTGGCCGATACATCAAATGGATGTCAAGAGTGCCTTCCTGAACAGATGCTTGGATGAGGAAGTCTATGTGAAGCAACCACCGGGCTTTCCTTTAGGGAACCCTAGGGATAAGGTATTCCGCTTGCAAAAAGCTCTTGATGGGCTGAAGCAAGCGCCGCGGTCTTGGTTCCATAGAATGGATGAGTTTTTACAGACTCATGGATTCCATTCTACCCCTTATGACCCAAACTTATATGTTCGATCCACACCACAGGGGGTTAGCTATATCCTACTATACGTTGATAGCTTACTCATCACAGGTTCAGATTCTACTGCCATAGCGGAAATTAAGGCCAAGCTTAAAGCTACATTTGAAATGACAAACCTTGCTTTGTTGTCCTATTTTTTGGGGATGGAGGTAGTTCGTTCTAGACGATGTATTTTTGTGTTACAGCAGAAGTACACACTTCAGCTTGTGGAACAGTACACTTCGGATCAGACACGGCCAGTGGCCATGCCTCTTGATCCTACTGTCCAATTGTCGACGGATACCCTAGGACAACCCTTCAATGCACACACCTATCATTCTGTTGTAGGAAAACTTCTTTGGTTAATTCCCACTAGGCCAGATTTAGCTTACTCAGTTAGCTTACTCAGTCAGTATTCATTTCACAGCACCTAGAATGTCACATTGGATTGCATGTCTTCGTGTGTTGCGTTATTTGCCATGTACTTTTTCTTATGGCTTGACATATGATTCTGGTTTATGTTTGCAGGGGTACACTGATTCCAATTCGGTAGGAGATCCTGACACCCGGCGTTTCCATGGAGGCTACCTCTTTACCTTGGGCATAGCTCCCATTTCTTGGTCCAGTTGTAAGCGAGAGACGGTGGCGGCTTCCATGGCCGAGGCTGCGTACCGGGCTCTCTTCAATGGCACCACCGAGGCCATCTATCTTAGGAGTTTACTGGCGGCGCTTCATTTTCCATGTGACTCTCCCACAATTGTCAACTGCGACAACCAGAGTGCCATTGCCCTCGCAGGCAATTTAATCGTCACATCCCGGACACGACATGTAGGAGTCCACTTCCACTTTTCTAGAGAGCAAGTTGAGCTAAGCACTATTCACCTAGATTTTGTGCCATCATCAGATAATTTTGCAGATATATTGACCAATGCCATCAACCGGCCGGTTCTTCAGTATCTGCTACCCAAGATCGGCTTGGGTACACCCTCCCCTACTTCTTTAGCTTGACGGGGAAAGGATGCTTTCCTCTTGCTTTCCCTTCCAATTTGAGAGGGGGTGGTTTCTACTCTTGATCGTGACAGTGATTATACTTACAATTTTTAGACATTGCATTCACTTATTCCTTTGTATTGTATTATGGGCATTTGTAACTTCATCCACACTGTCAGGATGACCTAATTGTAAAAGGACACTTGGACAAGTAAACAATTCCCCTACAAGGGCACTGTCCTAGTGGCACCGTTGCATAGCATATTGCATGAGTATCACATCTTGCATCTCCCTTTGCATTATCCCATGCATTGAAATTTTGTTCATGTAAACATGCATCTGTGCGCATTTATCTCTTTACGGTCTTTTGGAGTGGTCGACTCTAGGTTCCACCATATTCATGGCATAACACATGGCATTTCTCCTAATGGCAGTTTCCCTATCCTTGCTTGCTTGCTTATTTTGCTTGTCTTGCTAAGCCCACCATCCTTTTTTTTGGCCTTTCCACATATTCACCCCATGATTGGCACATACATACACTTGTTCTCATCCTTAGACACTTATCCTAGTCAATGCTAGGGATTGGTCTGCTAGTTTTGTGCTTGACTTGGGTTTAAAACTCTCTTTATCTTTTCCTATCTATCACTTAATCGGCCGCTGTGTTAGAAGTGGAGCAGCGGTGGAAGCATAAACATGTGTTGAAATAAACTACTGAAACACAAGACAAAAAGAGAAAAGAAAAGAACACGATACAGATGAGAACTCAGATGTATGCACGGGAAATGGAATCCATATATCTGAACACGAGACAGTCGCATACAACAGTGAGTCACTGGCTGCGTGGGCACTGGCACTGGCTCCTCTCTCTACAGAGTCTGCAGATGGTGAAATGAAGTGACTGACTGAGGAGGAGCCACTGAGTATAAATAGGCTGAAAAAGTGGGGAGCAATAATGCTGGTCGGACAGCATTAAAGCTGGCCGACTGGTGCATAAAATGCTCCACTGGCATAAAATGCCACACCAAAAAAAAACCTAAAATACCTAATAAAAATGCCCAGCCCAGATCAAGCTCAGACTCACACATGAGTTGACAAATACTCTGCTAACACCCTCTCTCAGATCATGAGTGATCTGATACAATACAATAGTACAATGAAAAGGGATCAGAAACTATACAACATAGAACCACCAACTAGAACCATGGATACCCAAGCAGTGGGTGATCAAGCCACCACCAAGGTGCCTCGGAGAGAACCTGATGTCGATGTCGATCGTACCAAACACCTGAAAATAGAGAAGATCATAGCATGTCTCTGTGTCCATCATCAATGTCTCGCAGTAGCATACAAGACCATCCTGTCAAAAATGCCTCTGAACATAGGTGACCATGGATTCCCCGCCTTCGGCCAGACCGCCAAAGTGTCCCCTCATGTGAGCTCCAAACGAAAGCCTCCCGCTCTCTGTCCGATAACCAGCTCAGCATGAACCTGGATGTCAATCCCAGCTCCAGGATTTGATTCCGCCAGACTGAAGTCGATGCGTCAGGGACGTCCCTCTTTGGAACCTGTGCATCTGTATAAAAGTATAGATGAGGCGCGGCTGCCCCATCTGAACACCCGCTCACACTCCCTCTCTGGCACAAGAGAGTCGTGAGGGATGACCTCATCACCACCACTAGAAAGCAGCCGAGGAAGGGGCCACCAAGCCCTTCCCGAGATCCGAAGAAGAGGATCCCTTCCGCGCCTTGGACTTCACCTTGGTCGGAGGATCAGAGTCGGAGTCTAATGAAGGAGAGGACTCATCGGTAGAGTCAGCATCCCGCTTCGTCTTCTGCTCCTTCCTGGAAGCCACTAACTTCTTGCAGTCCTTCCGCAAATGTCCCTTCTTGCCACAGTGGTAACACTGGGCCTTCGACTTCGCCTTCCCATTACCCCTCTCTGAAGCTACATAAGCCTCACCTCCATAATGTGCTGGAAGCCGCCCCTGTAATCTCAAGGATGTCTCATGGTTGTCCTCATCAAAGTCTTCAGGAAGAGGAAAAGGATGGAGAGGACGAGGAGTAGCTCCACAGACGATGTACCATAACCGCTTCTGCACAAACCAAGCTTTCATGACAACACTCCATGTGAGATAATCAGGTCCATGTAACTTATCATCAGTGGAAGTGCATGGAGGAGCCATAAGGAGAGGATAAGAAGAGAAGTAGAGAAGAGATGGAATTTAGAGAGGAAACACAGCCAAAACACAAGCACAGACTGCAGAAAATGAGAGTTCACATGCAATATAACCCAAAATCTGATCAATAGAAGACAAAATCTGCTGCAGAAAGTCAAAAAATCAGTCAAAAACTGCCAAAAACAGAGAAAACGGCCTGAAGTAACAGTCACTCAGCCACGAGAGACGCTGAATCAGCAAAACGTAGGCTGTAAACCGGAGAAAAGCAGGTAGAAAACTGTCGCCAGCAGCTGCTGATGAAAAATGCAGGCAGCAGAGGGTGGGTAGGCAGCAAGCGATGGCAAAACTGCAAAAAACGCAGGCTGAAAACAACCCCAAAACAGGTCGCTTGGCTGCGACAGCAGTTGTCTGATCAGCAGGGGTACAAAACAGTCCTGAAATCAGCAAGAAAACACAGCAGAAACACAAATCCTGAAAACTGATACCATGTCAGAAGTGGAGCAGCAGTGGAAGCATAAACATGTGCTGAAATAAACTACTGAAACACAAGACAAAAAGAGAAAAGAAAAGAACACGATACAGATGAGAACTCAGATGTATGCACGGGAAATGGAATCCATATATCTGAACACGAGACAGTCGCATACAACAGTGAGTCACTGGCTGCGTGGGCACTAGCACTGGCTCCTCTCTCTACAGAGTCTACAGATGGTGAAATGAAGTGATTGACTGAGGAGGAGCCACTGAGTATAAATAGGCTGAAAAAGTGGGGAGCAATAATGCTGGTCGGACAGCATTAAAGCTGGCCGACTGGTGCATAAAATGCTCCACTGGCATAAAATGCCACACCAGAAAAAAACCTAAAATACCTAATAAAAATGCCCAACCCAGATCAAGCTCAGACTCACACATGAGCTGACAAATACTCTGCTAACACGCTGCCCCTATATTACTTATGCATTTTCAAAACATTTATTTATTTATTTTCAAAAGTCCATCGATTCTATCCGCCATTGTAGGACTTGGTAGGCCCTTGGGCAGCCGCCGAGCACCCTTGTTCCGATCCCTTGGCCTCTCTGGGGTGATCACTTGGGCTCCTTTGGCAAGATAACCATCACCTTTGTAATCTTGGTAAGCCACTAGACTGCCGAAGTGCACCCTTTGTCCGATGCCCTGGCTGCTTTGGGATGGGACGCCTTGGGGTAAATCAAAATTTAGGCTGGCCTACTTTTCTCACCCTATTTTGGGCCTAAGAGGGGGTGTTGTGCTAAGAATTGCTCTTAGCCACTTAAACAGCCCCAAAACATGCTTATTTTAGGCTTATTTTAGCCAAAACCCTAAAACGGGGAGCGGATCGAGAGAGTTAAGTGGGAGAGGATCTAGAACCCTAATTTTCTATATACTCGCAGCTAGCCCTCCACTCTTCCCTGAATCTCGTTTTTGCAGATTTTAGGTGTTTCAGCTTGTTGCCTACACCCCATTCGCGGAGGACATCTCAACCGAAGCTGTCCATTGTTGTCTCCATCAATTGGCGCCTGATTTCCAGCCCTCTTCACGCAATTTGGAGCTGATTCCAGCCAGGCGGCTGCTGTTCCTACACAAACCTGCTGCCGTATAGTCTGCCACGTCATCACAGCCTTGAGTTTGCTTCCTGCAAGCTGTCCTACCTGCGTTTTTAGTCTTTCTCTCTCCTGTAGGCTCTGTTTTTAGTCTTTCTCTCTCCTACAAGCTGTCCAACCTGCGTTTTTAGTATTTTTCTCACCTGCTGCCTACGTTTTTAGTTTTTCTCTCTCCTCACTGCTGTCTACATCAGATCCAGCTTCTCACTG
Source organism: Lygodium microphyllum (assembly GCF_053477565.2). Lineage (NCBI taxonomy): Eukaryota > Viridiplantae > Streptophyta > Polypodiopsida > Schizaeales > Lygodiaceae > Lygodium > Lygodium microphyllum. The sequence continues at coordinate 80,548,098 of NC_141139.1, forward strand.
CTGCTTTTGCTGGTATTTGACATCCGGAGGCTGCCTTGCTGCGATTCGGAATCCGTTCAGAGTACGACACACTCTCCAACTCATTACCCATGCTCTGATCCTTGAGATACAGGAGTTCGAGATACAGTATTCATTCACTGCATAGTGTGTTTGCTTCATGAGCATTGTATTATTAGTAGTCATATCATTTCATTTATTCATTGTGTTCATTGTGTCTGAGTTACCCTAACCCTAACTGTGTTCTTTTATCAGTCTTTGCTTTGTCGTACAGTTTCTGTTTATGCTTTTGTGTTAGGGTTTTTTTTTACACGTGGTGCCAAGTCTAGCACTTTATATCCCTTGATTATATCTGGATCCGTAGATCATGTTTTGTCTATGGTTGCAGTTTCACATGTATCTCTTTGGCATCGTCGCCCTGGACACATGTCCTTAAAGGAAATGAAAATGCTTACTCGTTTGCAATATCTTCCGCCCCTTGACTATAAGTGTTTTGAGTCATGTGATCATTGTTTGTATGGCACACAAACATGAAGTACACATAAGAAGTCTAGAACTCTATGCATGGGTGAGCCTTTGGCTCTTATTCATTCTAATGTTTATGGACCCATGTCCTATTAGTCGTTAGAAGGTGCGAAGTAATTTGTCACATTCATTGATGATTACTCACATAAGGTTTAGGCATATCCCATAAAGTTGAAATCTGATGTTTTGGCTACCTTTCAGCATTGGCTTGCATTGGTTGAGAACCAATCTCAGTATAGACTCAAATGCCTATGGTCACATAACGGGGGTGAGTGTTGCTAAAGCCTTTGATCAATTTTGCAATGAGAGGGGTATTAAGCCTCAGTTGACCGCCTTGTACACCCCACCCCAAAATGGTATGGCTGAGCCCATGAATAGGACAATACAAGAAAGGGTCCATAGTATGCTTAGCCAAGCAAGCTTACCACAACAGTTTTGGACTGAGGCAATGACTATTGCCATACACTTGATCAATCGATCTCCTTGCAATTCTACTAACTTTCAGGTTGCACAGGAGGTGTGGTCTGGAAAACCTCACTCATATGATCATTTGCGTATCTTTGGTTAAGGCTTTCTGCCATGTACCCAGGAAAAAGTGCACAAAGCTTGATCCTAAGTTCGTGAAATACATCTTTCTTGGTTATGAGGATGCAGGTGAGATGGGCTATCGCCTATGGGACCCATAGGCTCGGAAAGTCATTCGCAGCCATGATGTAGTTTTCCATAAGGAAAAGATACATAAGCAACCTAAGCGGATAGTCGAGATGCGTAGGATTATATTTCAGGAGGAGCCTCCTACTCCCATACAGCCAGCTAGACAACCTGCAGTAACACTAATGCTCCAGTGGCCCATGACTATGATATTAGACAGAATGTGCAAGCTCCTCAGCTTGCCTTGAGACACTCTACTAGAGCCAGACATTACACCTTTGTACTTTACTTTGATGATGCATATTCTCATTATAAGAAAGTTGAGTACCGATTTTGTAAATTATGAAGTATATTTTGATTTTTTTAAATGTCGTCTCAATCCCCCATTCCTTATTTTTGGCCGTCCTTGTACCCAATCACTTGTGACTATGGTTTGAAGAAAAGAAGAAGACTACAAAGAGAACTTAGAAGAAATGCTCGTGAAATGGAATCCATATATCAAGACGAGACAATCAATTACAAACAACGAGTCACTGAGCCAAGTGGGCATTGATAACATCCCTCTCTCCAAGAGAACCTACAAGTAATAGAGTGTGCTCACAATGTCAAAGGAGCAAGGAGCTTGGCAATAAATAGCCAAGAATCAAGGAATAGTCAACCAACTAAAAATAGCCAAAATAAAGTTGGTCTAATCAGAAATGTAACGTGCCCGCCTATCACCTGTCCAAGCACATTTTTAGCGGTCCATCGAGAGACGAATCTAAGCAATGCCGCCCGGCACTCCCATGGAATGTTACAATGTTTGTCGCCTAGGGTCTCTCGAGTCCGCCTCACAACGGAATGTTCGCAGCCGAACCCACTGGGATCGACCTGAAATCCGGGTTCCTAGTAGTCAAGGTCTCCTGATAGCATTCTAGCATTGTGTCTTGGACATCCTACTTTACACAGAGATACCCAATCTGAAGCAGATCCATGCCGCACTTGGTTCAAAGAGAATGGGAAACGAGAAGGATGCGCCGCTCGATCTCTCTACCCATAGGGCATAGTCCCATTTTGGTCCCCTAAAACGGTATTAATTGGAGTTTTAACCTAACAATCCCTAAGGGTCGGGCGTCAGTAAAACCTTGTGAAAAGCCTTCCAATTCTCTGGGACCACCCTACCGTAGGACAGACCCATGTGAGGGGTTCTGCCCACTTGCTTCCCTTAGTAGGCGTTCTTTAGTTATTTAATTGGGTTCTATCACATTTATATGTGACATTTAAAATCAGCTTTCTTAATTAAGCCTTTTAGGGAACAGGGTTGATTCGCGTAACTTATAGTAGCACAGACACGAAAAAAGTGCAAGCAGTCCTTTTGACAAACAAGTTCCTTAACTTATCTTCAAGTTAATCTTTGCCTCATGCCCATACAAGAGAAAGTATATATCCCTTCTGCCCAGCAAAAGTAACTGGTTCAAATCACATGGCACCACAATTTCCATCATTTATCTAGAATAGAATCTTCCAACGCCATAGACGTTGGGGCCACAAAGGCCCTCAACAACGTTCCGGACTTGGCAAGGGGTGTCCAGAGCTCCACCTGACCCTCAAGCAACCTAGGAGTGAAATACCATTTCCGTGGTTAGCCTTTTCACCACTCAACCTTCGGCCCGTGAATCGAGCAGTGCCCTTCTTGGGTTGATCCGCAAAGCATTCTTGGAGATGATCCATCCGTGCAAAATATCCTTCCTTAATTAGACCAGTTAAGAATCAAGCACAAACAAGGCATTCAGCTCTAATATCATCTTTCAAAAAACATTCATTCATCCCCATAGCAACTTGTCATCACAGACCCCTGCCATGAATTTACCATCAATCACAAGCACTTGGAATAATCATCCAGACAACAATACAACAATCAGTTGAATGTAAAAGCATTTAAGACATTGTTTAATCAATCCAACAAAACCAATTATATTTTTCCAAACAATCCAAGAATAGACGCAATAACAATTTCATCACATATTCGCTCTCCCCCTTGGGATCTAAGAGCGAACCTATGCAAAATGTTTCTTAACGCTTCCTTCCCTCGGCTAAGGCATAGGTAAAGGGCTCATACAACTATGCAAAAATGTAAGTCCTATTGATCTCTTAAATTGATCAACAACCCAATATTCTTTCCAACAAGTATAACAATATCGGCCTTTTCTTTGGCTTAGGGTTTCCTATTTCTTAAGCTATCTTACTTGCCTTTGAGACCTAGAGTTGTTGTTTGCATCTAGCCCAACCTCGAATAGGATTGATAAACATAGTAGCTATCGGACGGATCTCAAGGCTTCTTGGTTTTAATCCTTATGATCATTGTTTGTACTAATTACGCACATCATCAAGATCCCAATCCATTAAATATGAGTTATCGGTTCATGTTATTAGTAAGAGCTTGGACAAAGATCTAGAGTTTCTAGGATGAATTTCCTTAGGCTAGATCGCTTACCATACCATCCGTCAAGTGTGCAAGCTACAATATACCTTCAATGTGGTGGAAAAAACATATCTATTATTTACAAGAAAAGGGGAGTCGCCAATACCTTGGAATCTTATATGCTATTTATGCTATTTACGAATTTGTCGCATAGCAACTAAATGCAATTTACCTTCTCTTGATACCTGTGCTTTACAAACTCCATCTTTTGAATACGTGACATAAACCCCATTCCTTTCGATGACCTATTCTCGTGTGGCATAGTACGAGGCCTAACGTATCTCACGCGGGACTCAAAGCAAACATCTATTAATTTGGAAATACATTACTTACGACCGGTGCCGCAATTGGATTGACAATGTGCCCTTGCCCGAGGCTTCGTTGCAGATTGTGGAATTGCCACATGCACTCGAAAGTCTTCGCTTAGGAGCCATTCACGATCGTCCTTTCTCCCACATGCAATTTCCATAGGATTTCTACAACCTCCTCCTCAAATAGCGGGGCCATTTGGGATAAAAATTGAGCTTGCAAAGTGGAGGATAATCTCGCGGGGAAGGAAAAAGGATAGGTGCATGTGGCCACCCTCTTAGGAGGGAAAAAGGGGAGAACCTACTCAAAGGTTCTGTGTGTGTGTGTGTGTGTGTGTGTGTGTGTGTGTGTGTACATACATACATACATACATACATAGATACATACATACATATATATATATATATATATATATATATATATATATATATATATATATATATATATATATATATATATACAGTGTGCCAGGGCGTCAAGACCTATCCCCTTACGATGTGGGGAAGAGAAGGTGGAGTGGTGGTGTCTCCCCCCCCCATCCACCACTTGTCACTGTGGTGCATGGCGGTTAGGACTCGCAGCCTCCTAGTTGGCCGTGGATTGGTTGAGTGAGCCAAGGGGGGTGGTAGGCCAGTTGGCCACATCCTAGGCAGAAAATAAATTGGTGCCACCAATCCACACTGAAAAAGAATATAATATCCCACTCAAACACAATGCAAACTCATACATGTACTGACTAATCTGCTAACAAAATGTAGTAGGGATATTTGATATGCATGAATTCTTTGAACTCCTCGTCCATCATTCGCTCTACGCCTGATAAAGAACATGAAGAAGATGATATGTTGTCCTTGTCATTGAGGTTATAATGTCTCCTCAAGGCCTCCAATGATGAAGAATCCTAGAAAGGTAATGTAGCTTTCCAAAAGGAAGGAATCTCAGCCATTGTGAATTGGTTACATATCATTCATGTATCTCGCACAAACCAAGCCTCCACAACAGCTACAAGATACTCTTTAGAAGAGTTTCGGTTCTAATAGCATGTGAAGATATGCAGGGGTTTGCAAGGAGAACACAAATGTACAAACACAACTAAAACAAATCGCAAAAACACAAACATGGAAGAAAGATAACTCTGAAGTAAATGAAGGAATGTTATAAGTAAATGAATGTGTGCACAGAATGCTCAAAAATAGAGCTGTTCACCAGTTGATGACTCTCATGGGAGCAGGTTGAGAGAGTAGTCAAGAGTATGATGTCCACCAGAGATAAATCCGAAGTGCTATAACCACCATTCAGAGCAGGCAGGCAGCATAACGAAGGCTGACAAAGACCTTCAAAAACAGGACAGCAACAGTATGACCTGGCTGGACAAAAGAACAGCTGTCTTGCACCAAATCTAATCAGGGTGGCAGCTAGGAAGGGCAGAACATGGGCTACCAAGGACATGGAGTCTGTCTGGAGCAGTGCACAGGGTGAACAACTGATCATGAAGCAGGACAAGATGCTAGCATCAGCGATACACAGCAAAACGAAGCATGGCCAAGCCTCCAAATGGCTGGGTGGGAGCTGAACTCAGGGCACCAAGTGATTGAGAAGGAGGCAGCAGTCGCTGGAGAGGCTGGATGGCAGAATGAAGCAAGGCAAGATGCTAGAGCCTAGCGTCAGCAGTAGACAGCAGAACAAAGCATGGGTAGGCCTCCAGATGGCTGGGCGACAGCTGAACAACGCGTGAAGTGTTGGAGAAGGTAGCAGTAGTCGCTAGATAGGCTGGAGGGCCACTTCAAAGGAGTAGATTGAGTAATGAGCACTGGAACTCAATAATTGGGGTGCTAAGTGAGTGAGCACACGATCTATTTTTTGATTAGGAACCAACCAAACTATGAGTGTTTGTTTATGGGACATAGAAACTGTTTTTTAGAATTCAAGTTAGAGTTTTGGGGCTGTTTAAATGAGCTAAGTGAGATTTAAGGTGACATGCTCCTTTTTTTATTTAACAACTAAGTTAGGAATTAATGTGCCCTAATTATTTCTGAGTGCAAGCCCCAATACTAATGGCTCAAAGTACAATTTGTCAATACACTGTACATGGATGGTGAAAGTAGAGATGGTCCTTAAGGCTCAATAAATGCTCTACCAGCTTAAATCATCGCACTTCTCTTTAGGTCTAGACTCCAAACTGTTTATGATGGATACATCAAAGATGGTAGATGTTTAAGTCTTTACGTGTGTATGTTCTTGAGCCACACATTAGAGAACTCAGAAATCACATCGTCCTTCATGACCCCTCTAATATGTTTTTTAATTATGCATGTGTCACACACAAAACTACATGACTTGTCTTAGCCCTACCTTCGCAAGACACAGTATAGAATTCATAAAAAATTTCAAACAAAACATGCACATATGACATGTGCTATGATCTGGTATTGTTATTTAGATTAATCATACATGCTTGGCCAATGCTTAAGATTAGGATTGTTCAACTAATATATGATCGTTCTAATTCTAACCTGTATAAACCACAGTCCTAACTTCCACTTCTTTGAACTTCTATTGGAAAAGTAAGAAGGGAGGAGCTCACTTAAGGTTTTAGTTGACATTGAAAAATCATACAAACTTCCTTTGATCTACACTTAAGCATCCAAAAATTCAGAAGATGGTCCAAACTTGTGCAATCAAGCTTCATTGCAGCCCCTTCACTTATGCAAATCAAATTTTAGATGTACATGATCAGTGTCAAACCAGCACATCTTGACTTGGGCATTGATTCCTTCAAGGACCACAAAAGAACTGCACCTGTCATGGCACATACCTTCATACAGCCTACTAAAAATCTGTCTTCACATCTTAATATGGCAATGTGTATGATCCATGGTTTATAGCATAGTCCATAAACTACAGATCCCAACCAACATTTCAATTCATAGCTTAATCAACTGACTTAAGAAATGATCCAAACTTGTGAATACTTCATTACAATCTCTTAAACCATGTGGGCAAATTCTCAGATGCACATCAACCATTTGAACTCCACATCCTAGCTTGCACATGCATAAAACAGCTGGTGAAGCCTGGCACCTGATTATTCTTTTCAGATTATTTTGGCGGGCTATGTCCATAACAAGTGGCCAATATTCATGGGCATGGGCATTGATTTCTTCTGATGACCACAAAAACTGAACCCTGTCATGCCGCATACCTACAGCCTTCCAGACCTCTATCATATATTCACCTACGACCTTGATTTTATTTAAATCACCATCCATCTTGTTGTTTAGTTGTGCAAACCAGTCAGCTACCCATATCTTGACAATACAGCCTGCCTCTGTGAGCTTGTTCACACTCAGGGCCTTCATAGCACCCTGCAGAAAAAATAAACAACTTTATCGTGCTAGATTTTTACTATAATTCAATACGTAGCAAGGAATGAATCTGCTTGCAAAAACCATTTCTACAGCAAAAGACATATACATGAAATTGTTATCATGATTTGCATGTATGTATTCTGAATACATGTATGACATTAGGCAAGTTATACAATGTATCTTTCTTGTAGATCCATGCCCACAGACAGGCATGGGCCATTGCGTTCTGTTGATAGTCCAGGCATGTAGGCAACCATGTCATACAAAGTGAAACTACATAACATTGGACAGTTTGTTGAGTTTGCAAGCCAGTTATCACTATCTGCCTATTAGCAGAAAGCTTGCAACACCAGCAGCAGGTGTACAAAGCAAGGGTACCTCTTGCATTCAAGGCTGAACTTTGTGAATCAGCATATCTGCAGACAGACCATATGTACACGCTACAAAGCAACTGAATAACTGTTGCATTCTAGCTGAAGATTATAGATGTACAAATCTCCACACACAGACATTATGGACTGGCTAAAAGTCTACATTGAAACATCATTAACATATGTCTACATTGAAACAGCATTGACATCCAAATATATCTTACCAAATGAAATTGTACATACAAAGTGTCAGAAGAAGCAATGATACTGTTCTGTCCAAAAAGGCTTGAACGTGTATTTGCGAAGAAGCAGTCGACTACCTGAGCAATGTGCATCCTTCCAGAAGGCTCAAATCCATCGTAGCAGACTGGATCCCTCTTCTTGTCCAACAGATTACGGAGTTCATCGTCCTGGATGCACTCCTCGCCGATGCTCCGAACGAGCATGAATTTCTCATCAAGCGTGAGCCTGAAGTATAAAGGAACTTGTAAGGGAAGAAAAATAACAGAAGAGGGAAACGGAGGTTACGAACGATCGGGAAAAACCGGCATACTCTCGAGGAGCGCCAATGACAGGAGGCGATGGAGAAGAAGAAGCCGGAGCTGGACTAGCTTCAGCGTCTGCAGTAGAAGCGTGAGTGTCCAAATTCAGCTGCTGCAAATCCCGGAGAGGCTCCGCCATAGCCTCGAGCTTAACTTGCAGGCAGAAAAAGAACCCCAGCTTAGCAAGCCTGGGTTTTTGACGGTTTTGACTTTGGGTTAACAACCACTTAGCATTTTTCACGCACAAAGTATAAATACCAGATCGTTTCGAGGTAGCTTCGCAACATGTCCTGACTTCTTTCTCACACATTATATGTCGTTTTCCTTTCCTTTCTCTCTCCCTACTTTGTTGTCTTGTTCTCTCTCTATAAACTTAATCTTCTCTCTTTCTCTAAATTCTTACACACCCCCCCCCCCCTCTCTCTCTATGTTTTTCCTCTCTCTAATTTTTTTCCTATTTTCATCGTCTCTTTTTTTTTTCCTCTCTCTCATATAGATTTTTCATCTCTCTGAATTTCTCTCTCTGATTTTATCCTCTTCATCATCTCTTTACATTTTTTTCCTCTCTCTCTCTCTCATATAGATTTTTCATCTCTCTAGAATTTGTTTTCTTCTGTCTTTTTAATTTTTTCTCTCCCTCCCTTCCCCCTCTCTCTCCCCCTTCTCTCTCTCTCTCTCTCTCTCTCTCAATATATATACATATATAAACAAAATCAAGAAAAGGTTTATTTAAATAGATATTTAAATTAAATTTTTTAATTTAAAAATACTTGCTTTATAAAAGGAAAAAGAAAATTTTTAAAAACTTTAAATAAAAAATGTTTTTAATAATATTTTATTAAAACAAAGGGCATTTAAATGTAAAAATGTTTATTTTAAAAATATTTATTTAAAACATGTTTAATTTTAAAAGCATGTAATTAAAAAGGAGGGAAAGATAGGTTTCAAAAAATGTTTAATTTACAAGGCACGGAGCGACAGGGGGGAGGGGGGCAGGTGATGCACTTGCACTCAATCACTCAAACTCAACACGGCACAGAAAGGTAACATGATATGTGAGAGCAAGGTACACTCTTATATTATTCCATGAAAGAAACAGTACAACATAGGCACATCCTAGGACTATACCCTTGTGATGCTGCACATGTGAGGGTTCACCACTAGGTATAGGGAATCCCACATAGAGTGAAAACCAAGCAGGATTTAGAGTCACTACTACTCCCTATGTAGATATTTCAGGCAACAATGCCATGGTATAGCTACAAAGCTCTTACACTCACCCCCACATAATGGATTATTGTCCTCAGCAATCTAAGGGTAGAGCTTATTTGACTTATTCCAGGGTCTTAACACTGCTTCTTCTAATAAGTTGGGCAACCTTTACTATCAGATTACTCAACTACAACTTGGGGATCTTATCACAGCTTTTTCTATTAAGCTGGTCAGTGTCTCTGCCCATCTAGACTCCTTTGTTTACTATTTTATTCTTACTACCATGCCAATCTACCCTCCACTCAATCACATTTGAGGAGTGGAGTTGTTGCCATGCCTATGGCAACGTAAGTGATGACTCAAGGTGCATTGGAAGAATTGGTGGGATTCTCCTTGAGCCAGGTGGCGAAGGCCTCGTAGCCACGTTCACGGTCCTCCACTTTCGAAATCTAAGTGACTTCTTTGAGAGGGCACCCTTTCCACTTGGTGAGGTACTTGGGGTATCCTTTGTGTTCCTGGCGCCAAAGGATTGCTTTTACTTCAAAGGGGTTGTTGGAATGAAGCAATGAAACATGCTGCCCCCATTGGGTGTCGAGGTAGAACCTATGCAGAAGGTAAGCATGAAATGCATTGTGGACACAAATGCTTTCTAGCAGGTTGAGCTTATATGTCACCTCATTCAGGACTTGAGTGATGCGGTAGGGTCCATAGTAACAATGATTGAACTTGGACTCACATTCTTTGGAAGGAACATTTGTTTGAAGCTGACTAGGACCATGTCTCCTTTAGTGAAGGGGACTACCTTTCATTTCTTGTTGGCCTGTTTGGTCATGGTGATTTTGCTCTTTTCCAAACTCTACTTAGAGGCTTCATTGCAGTCTCTGCATTTCTTCAAGAATTCTTCTATATCCCGCTCTTCAGCTCTAGGTTCCTAAGGCAAAGACAAGGGGCATGATGACTTCTTTCCCTGTGGCTGTAATGTCCCCATTACTTAGTTTATTTTAATGAACAATGTGCCTATACATTCCAAAGAAAATTGATTTATGTTGCACATCCACACATTAAAAAAACTGCAAAATCTCTACAGGATTTACAGGAAGCAGGATTGGTTTACTAGAATAGTCTGAAATCTCTAGTATCATGTTTAGATGACTTATTTTCCACTTTAGATGGATCCAAATATATACAGTGACTTATTTTGAAGGGGATAAGTCCTCCAAGACAAAAGATCAAAAAAAATAACATGATTTATAAAATTTATTATTTTTATCTATTTTTATGGATTTTTGCACTTCTGCCCGCTTTAGGCTTGTCAAACAGATGTGTTCCGATCGTTTTAAGTACCCAAACGTCTATATTTAGAGTTTATACGACGAAGTTATGATCCAAACAAGTTGCAAGGCAAAAATAAATGAAAATCTTTGTCATCGATGATGTCATAAAAAAAACCAAAAAGCAGGTGTCCTCTCTTTAAACCCCCCCCCCCTCACTACTATATAAACAGGGGTAGAGCGTTATGTAAAAGACACACAACGAATCATACAGAAGTCTCTCTGTTGCTATTGACACGACAAAGCTCTGCTGCAACCAGCCTAGTCTCTCTCTCTCTTTCTCTCTCTCTCCAACCCTACGTGGAAGTGCTACCCATCAAGCTTCTCCCATGGCTCCTAAGAGACAACAAGATGCTGAGCAAGATCATGCTCAGAGAGCTTCCCAACACGAGGAAGTGATCGCCGTTGTTGCTGAGGGAACTCAACACGATGCTAAAGCACAAGCGGAAGTTAACCCTGAACCCATTCAAACTAAAGAACCAGCCATCCCACAATAAATCGAGGTCGCGGCTATAAACCGTAAGCACGATGGATGGTTAAACGGAGATAATCAGGTTAGTACATAAGAAAATTATCACAATTGGTTAGAACTCACTTAGACTTGTAAAAGCATGTTAATATTACCAAATGCTTTTTAAGAAGGAACACTGAAATCGATGAAGGGGATATATTCTATGCATTACATTAACAATTGATAAAAATGTCTTATGGTTATGACTGCTTTTGGGTTTGTGAATGATGAGTTATGGCTCTTATGATTCCGTTCTTATACAGACGGATGAGATGTGGATTATGGTGGTTTAGGACATTGGGATCCCCAACCCAATGCTTCCTCACACACTGCAGAGTGTGGAAAAACTCACATGTGGGTGGGGGTCCTACGCTCCCGAGGGAGGTAAGTGTTTTTGATTTTGATCACTCGAGTACCTGAGAGGGCAAAGGGCCAAGTGGTAAGTGCCCCTGTTATGTAGGATGGCTCCTGAGGCTTAGGGAAGCTTAGAGGGGATCTGAGCCAGTAAATTTTCCAATTGACCGCGGACGGAGTGCGATCACATACAGCCTAATCTCGAGAGATTGGAAGATCCTATCCTAGGCTGGAGGGTGTCTTTCTGTGAAAAGACAGTTTTGTATCACTTTGCGGAGTGATGGTGAAATAAAGTATTTGATTTCCGAATTGTTTGTTATGTGCTAAAGGTCGAGTTTAACGAACCCAGTTTAATGGAGTAATAAAACGAATATGATTTTATATGTCCAAGTAATGTGGTAGTATGCTTTGCTAATTAGAAAACTAAGCAAACCCATCAAGGAAAGTGGGAGGCTTCGATCATGACGATTGGACGCCTATGGCTGGGTGGACCCGATAAGTCGGGTAACTTTCCAACATTAGATAGAGCTAATTAAATCGTGACCCTCCCAATATCGGTAGGATTAGTTATCAGGTTTAACACCGTTGGGGAGACGGGATGGTGATGTACATGGATATAAATTTCAATCGACTACTAGAGGACTCCTCTAGGTCTGTTGGAGAAGGAACCTCACACGTGGTATCAGAGCCTAGGTTTCAAAATAGCTTTTAGTGTAAGGTTTAGTCAACGTATAAAAAGAATTTAAAAAATAGGCACACTTGTTTGAAGAAAATTGTTGTTGATTATCTTGCCATAAGACTAGCATACGTATTGTGTTCATCAGGAACTTAGTGATGAGGAAGATACACGTTTGCGGGATATTTTTCCCATCATGTATCAAGTAGCCTTAGGGTCGAATAAATTCTCATTCCGCGAGGCTATATTTGAGATAATGGAGATTATCTTTATTCCTCCAATTGTATTGCAACCTTATCCTAACTCATGGTACATTAAAGATTTATGGCCGAGGAATGGGTCACATATGGAGATATATTGTGAGCATAACATTCTTCTTCATTATGAACTATGGAGGATTCGATGGGCTAAACAACTAGGGATAGTTAAGATATATCTTTTGTTCAGGGCCTTTCCTAAATGGTTACTAGACATTGGGGATCAGCCTGTATCTGAAACCTTGTGGGTATACGGGAAAGTGTTACAAATAATACCACTCGAGAGAGTTGTTGTAGTGCAAAGAAGGCCTTATTTTGGTACTGGATGTTTTGGTTATCCCCAAGAGCCACCACATTATGTTGTTTGCCATGTACATGAGAATCCCTCAAGATATGAGATATAGACCCTAATACTTTTCATGAGGAAATGATCCATGAGATGATGTATTGGTAGATCATAGTATGATCAAATACATCTTTGTAAGTACTTTTCATAAATATAAAGTCTCATTATTACTTTTGAAGAGCGTGAGTTATGAGCTTATGAGCTTATGATGATCATTGAGTTGTTTTGACAAGTTAATGATGAAGTACACTTTATGCGAGTTATTTTTGAGATCATGTACTCCACTGCTTGTGTGCTAGTCAAACATGTTGGAATTAAGAGAAAGCATAATGGCTATCTTAGAAAGGACTCGTCTATGGAATTATTTAAGCTTATGAAGGGGCTAAAACTAGAGCCCAAATCTAGGGAAGGAACGACCCTTACCTATACTCTATGCGAAGATGTGAAAGTCCATCTCAAGTTGTTGAAATGGCTTGAAAAACTAAAACTAGTTCAATGTTTCTTATTTGAAGAACATAGGGTTAATGATACTGTGATAATTAATGGATAGCCAATAACCCTACATCATTGGGTGTATGACCAATATATAAAAGTTATTTCTCCCGATAGGATAACCTTACGCAGGAGTGTAAAGTCAAAAATTTATGAGCTTCCAGAGTATCCCAATCTCCCAAAGTCTTATCGATTCCTAGAGACACCTCGTTTTGTAACAAAGAAGTTATGGAGATAATCAGAATCACCAAACTAGTGCGAATTGATGAAACATACAAGGAACTCTAAGAGAATAAGTTTCTCCTCAAGCAGACACCAACACCTAAGTTTAGTGGTGAAGCTAGACCCAACGTGGAGTAAGATGCAGAAATGTGGATTGAGACTTTGGATGACTATTTCCTAGCCACTGAAACTACTGCTGCAAATCAATCCATGATTGCTCGTCTTCGTCTTACTGACAAAGTTAAGCTTTAGTGGAAACAGTTTTGCCGAGATAAAGAAGTAACATAAGCTTCCCAAACTTGGGAGGAGATCAAAGAAGCTGTGAAAGGATGTTATCTTCCCCCATCTTTTGAATCAATCAAGATGAATGAATTCTACAACTTATGACAATTAAGCCTAACCTTGGAAGGATACTATTCCAAGTTTGTGAGACTACGCAAATATGCACTCCCAATGACAACATCTCAACAAATTGCAAGGTTCTGCCAAGGACTAAATCCATATTGGGACGCTTACCTTGAATCAATGAGACCAATGACTCTCAAATATGCTCTTATGCGAGCAAAACCTATGGCCAAAGAAATCGCTCGAAATGGCCAAAGAAACCATCCAATAAACAACTATGGAAGGGGCTACCCAAACCGTGGTATCGACATGACCAATGCCAAAGAAAATGGTAGAGCTAATGCAATCACCCAAGGATCAAATGGAATAGGAATCAGGCAATGCTAGGAGTGCGGAAGGACTAGACACCTAAGGGCTAATTGTCCTAACCATCCTCAAAATCATAGCCCAAACCAGGTTGGTGAAAGAGGCCAAGGAAACCACAAAAATAACCCAGGCCGTGGATGTGGAAGAACAATTGGTGCCTGGGTAAATACCATGATTGGATGGCCCGAGGAATGCACGTTAGGTGAAGAATTTGAAAAAGGATCCATTCATACTACCATGGAAAAGAAAGGAGCGGACCACCAATGCTCATTAATTCAATCTCCAACTACTTATAAGGGTATGTCGTTTATGATCTTAATTGATTGTGGTAGCACACATTCCTTTCTTGCACCCAAGACAGTTAAAAGATTGCATCTAGAATCCAAGGGGACAAGGAAAATGATAGTAGAATTGGCTAGTGGGAAGGAAATCGCCTCAACTGAAACTATGGGAAATCTTCAATTTGAGTTAGACAGCCATATAACTGAAACATAATTTTGAATCCTACTACTAGGATGCTACAATTGCATTCTGGGAATGGATTGGCTCAAGAAGAACAAAGCCCATATTCTATGTGCTGAAGAGGAAATAATCTTTCAAGACTTGGAATGAGAAACCATAAAGGCATATGGGAAAGTTGGAAGAACTAGAGTCCAACTAGCCAAGGCAAGTCAACTCAAGAAGGGATTGAAGAAAGGTCAACCAATCTACATGATCCAATTGAATAAGGTCAAAAAGACTAATGAAGGCACTCTACCTTCGTGGATTAATGACTTCAAGGATGTCTTCCCAGAAGAATTGACTCAACTGCCTCCAAAGCGTGAGGTTGATCATGAAATAAAATTGATTCCTGGAGCCGAGCCAGTGTCAAAACGACCGTACAAAATGTCTATTCCTGAAGCTATTGAGCTTAAGGAACAACTGAGGCAACTGATAGAGCAAGGATTTATCCACCCAATTAATTCACCTTGGGAAGCACCTATCCTCTTTTAGAAAAAGAAGGATGGAACACTTAGACTATGCATTGACTTTAGATGACTAAACCAGGTTACGATAAAAAAACAAGTACCTTATACCCATGATAAACAAACTTTTAGATCACTTACACGGAGCCAAGGTTTTTTCCAAGATTGATCTAAGGTCTGGATACTACCAAAATTGAATCAAGGAACAAGATATCCCAAAGACTGCCTTCAACACTAGGTATGGTCATTATGAATTTTTAGTCATGCCATTCGGATTGACTAATGTCCTAGCTACATTCAATCATCTAATGCAATACATATTTCGAGCATATCTAGATGATTTTGTGCTAGTATTTTTTGACGATATACTAGTATACTCCAAATCAATAAAGGAACATGAAGGTCACTTAAAGATCGCCCTATTGACACTTTGTGAAAATCAGCTTTATGCCAAGATGAGTAAATGCATATTTCTCACTGACACGATTGAACATCTTGGCTACATTGTTTTCGCTAATGGAATCTTTGTAGACCATACCAAAGTGAAAGATATCCTAGAATGGCCAATACCTAAGACACTAAAAGAAATCTGAGGATTTTTGGGACTGATAGGATGGTATCGAATATTCATCAAGGATAATTTCCTCATTGATGCACCCTTGACAAATCTTTTGAAGAAAATTACTGAAATCCTTTGGACCATTGAGCATCAAGGAAGCTTTGATAAGCTTAAAGAAGCTGTAACCACTGCACCTGTATTAAAACTCCCCGACTTCAATCAACAATTTGAAGTGATCACTGATGCAAGTGGACTTGCAATTGGTGGGGTGCTAGTACAAGAAGGAAGACCAATGGCCTATACTTCCAGAAAATTAAAACCCTACAAATCCAACTATGCTACTC
The DNA here is from genome assembly GCF_053477565.2 of Lygodium microphyllum. Lineage (NCBI taxonomy): Eukaryota > Viridiplantae > Streptophyta > Polypodiopsida > Schizaeales > Lygodiaceae > Lygodium > Lygodium microphyllum. The sequence continues at coordinate 80,564,302 of NC_141139.1, forward strand.
ATGACCTTGAGTTACTCGCAGTAATTCATGCCTTGAAACTATGGAGACACTATCTATTGGGAAGGGAATTCACTTTAATGACAGATCATAAAAGTCTTAAGTGGATCTTCACCCAAGCTAAACTAAACATGAGACAAAGAAGATGGATAGAGATACTGCAAGAATTTGATTTTAAAATCAAATTTCATCCAGGGAAGGACAATGTTGTTGCAGATGCATTAAGCCGAAAAGCCTTTCTTAATACGGTTGTAGAAGTTCGAAGCTTAAGAATCGTATCCATACTTGATAACCCTATACTTGAGCTTGTATGCCAAGCTATTTCTCAAGATAAAGAATACGAAGGACTCATGGCTAAAGTACTTCAAGGGGGGACTTCTGACAAAGAAATGTCTAAGATTAAGAATTATCATGCTAGTAATGGTTGTCTATATTACCATGATCGCCTTTGTATCCCAAAAAGACCAAAAGTGAAGACCAATATCTTATGAGAAGCCCATGACAGCCCCATTGCAGCACATCCGGGGTATGCCAAGACACTCAAGGTAGTTCGTAAGAGCTATCGCTAGCTAGGATTAAAAAGGGATGTATTAAAGTATATAGCTCAGTGCTTGACTTGTCAAAGAGTCAAGGTAGAAAGGATCAAGATGCCTGGAGAGTTACAACCCTTGGACATTCCACAAATGAAATGGAAGTCAATAAGTATGGACTTTGTTGTTGGATTACCTACTACTACTAGTGGATATGACTCCATCATGGTAGTGATTGATAGATTGACAAAAGTTGCACACTTGATCCTAGTCAAAACAACCTATAAGTCATCTGACATTGCTCGAGTCTTTATCAAAGAAGTATTTAGGTTATATAGATTGCCAAAGAGCTTAGTCTGTGATCGAGACTCCGGGTTCACCTCTAAGTTTTTGGACTTGCCTATTTCAAGCAATTGGAACGCAGCTATGCTTCAATACTGCTTATCATCCTCAAATTGATGACCAAACTGAGAGGGTGAACTAGACCATTGAAGATATTCTAAGGTCTTATTGTGGTAAAGAACCGGAATGGTGGATTGAACATTTACCTTTGGTGGAGTTTTCTTATAACGCTGCCTTTCAATAAACAATCAAGATGTCACCTTGTATGGGCAATAATGTCGTACACCTCTAAACTTCTGAGATCCCACTCTCAAAGTAGAAACTTCTAAGGCTATGCTTGAAGAGATGGACGAATAAATCAAATTGATTCGACATGACATCCAAGTTGCTCACGATCGGCAAAAATCCTATGCAAATCTTGAAAGATCCATAAGAACATTCAAGGAAGGTGACATGGTGTTTCTAAGGGTAAGAACCAAAAAGAGCTCATTATCCTTGGAGAAATACAAAAAGCTTAGTCCAAGGTACTGTGGACCATATGAAGTTATCAAAGTAATGGGAAGGGAAGCCTACAAGCTTAAATTGCCACCCTATCTCAATATTCACAATGTATTTCATGTAAGCCTATTGAAACCTTATGTGCCAAACCCCGATCATGCTTAATGACGAACAAATAGTCATGCCTACCCAAGGGATTTTGGAAATGCAACCCGAGAAGATTCTATATACAAGGGAAAAACCTCTAAGAAGTCAAATTCTAAGAGAATACCTAGTACAATGGAAGGATTATCCTAAAGAAGATGCCACGTGGGTCGACGAGGCAACCCTTATGAAAGAATTTCCTCAGTTTCTCTCGAGATGAGGACATCTTGATTTCTCTAAGGAGGGGAGAATGTAATGTCCCCATTACTTAGTTTATTTTAATAAACAATGTGCGTATACATTCCAAACAAAATTGATTTATGTTGCATATCCACACATGGAAAAAACTGCAGAATCTCTACAGGATTTATAGGAAACAGGATTGGTTTACTAGAATAGTCTGAAATCTCTAATATCATGTTTAGATGACTTAATTTCCACTTTAGATGGATCCAAATATATGTTGTGACTTATTTTGAAGGGGATAAGTTGTCCAAGACAAAAGATCGATAAAAATAACGCGATTTACAAAAATCATTATTTTTGTCTATTTTTTATGGATTTTTGCTATTCTGTCCGCGGTAGCTTGTCGAACAGATGTGTTCTGATCGTTTTAAGTACCCAAACGTCTATATTTGGAGTTTTTACGACGAAGTTATGATCCAAACAAGTTGCAAGGCAGAAATAAACGAAAGTCTTTCTCATCGATGATGTCATCAAAAAAACCAAAAAGCATGCGCCCTCTCTTTACCCCCCCCTCCACTACTATATAAACAGGGGTAGAGCGTCATGTGAAAGACACACAACGAATCATGCAGAAGTCTCTCTGTTGCTATTGACGCGATGATGCTCTGCTACAACCAGCCTAGTCTCTCTCTCTCTCTCTCTCTCTCTCTCTCTCTCTCTCTCTCTCCAACCCTACGTGGAAGCGCTACCCATCAAGCTTCTCCCATGGCTCCTATGAGATGACGAGATGTTGAGCAAGGTCACACTCAAAGAGCTCCCGAACACGAGGAAGTGGTCGTCGCTGCTGCTGAGGAAACTCAACACGATGCTGAAGCACAAGCGAAAGTCAATCTCGAACCCATTCAAACTGAAAAACCAATCATCCCACAACAAATTGAGGTCGCGGCTATAAACCGTAAGCACGATGGATTTTTAAATGGAGATAATCAGGTTAGTACATAAGAAAATGATCACAAATGGTTAGAACTCACTTAGACTTGTAAAAGCATGTTAATATTACCAAATGCTTTTTAAGAAGGAACACTGAAATTGATGAAGGGGATATATTCTATGCATCGCATTAACAATTGGTAAAAATGTCTTATGGTTATGATTGCTTTTGGGTTTGTGAATGATGAGTTATGGCTCTTATGATTCCATTCTTGCACAGACGGATGATATGTGGATTGTGGTGGTTTAGGACATTGGGGTCTCCAACCCAATGCTTCCTTACACTCTGTAGAGTGTGGAAAAACTCACATGTGGGTGGGGATCCTACGCTCCCGAGGGAGGTAGGTGTTTTTGATTTTGATGACTTGAGCACCTGAGAGGGCAAAGGGCCGAGTGGTAAGTGCCCCTGTTATGTAGGACATCTCTTGAGGCTTAGGGAAGCTTAGAGGGGCTCTGAGCCAGTAAATTTCCTTGTTGACTGCGAACGGAGTGCAATCACATACAGCCTAATCCCAAGGGATTAGAAGATCCTATCCTAGGATGGATAGTGTTTTTCTGTGGAAAGACAGTTTTGTATCACTCTGCGGAGTGATGGTGAAATAAAGTATCTCATTTTTGAATCGTTTGTTAGGTGCTAAAGGTAGAGTTTAACGAACCCAGTTTAACGGAATAATAAAACGAAGATGATTTTATATGTCCAAACAACGTGGTAGTATGCTTTGCTAATTAGAAAACTAAGCAAACCCATCGAGGAAAGTGGGAGGCTTCAATCCTGACGATTGGACGCATGTGGCTGGGTGGACTCAATAAGTCGGCCAACATTAGATAGAGGTGATTAAATCGTGACTCTCCCAATATCGGTAGGATTAGTTATCAAGTTTAACACCATTTTAGGGGGGCCAGAGCTGAGATTTTACCTTATGGATAGGTGGATCGAGTTACACTCTCCCCCATCTCTCACTCTCTTTTAACCAAGTGCGGTGTTAACCTCACTCCTACCTTTGATTGATTACAAAGTGGTCTTTCTTAGGTGGGCATTAGATTGCTATTAGGGGTAACTTGTCCATGCTTCCCTTGTGAAGTAGAACTGAGATTCCCATGTTCAACTATGTCCAAGGTTTCCCATAGGGAGACGGGATGGTGATGTGCATGGATATGAATTTCAGTTGACTACTAGAGGACTCCTCCGGGTCGGTTGGAGGAACCTCACAATGGCTAACTCAAAGGGTATTAACCTGTTTGTTGAGTGAATTGAGCTATTATAGTGGAACTCGAGTACATCAAGGTACAAGCCCAATCTTTTTGGTCCACCTAGGCATAGCTTTGGAGATAGTCTTCAATGCATTGGTTCACTCTCTTTGTTTGCCCATCAATCTTAGGGTGGAATGATGATGAGAATCTCAACTATGTTTTCATAGACTTAAAGAGTTCCTTCCACATGTTACACATGAATCTGCCATCTCTATCTGAGACAATGGCTAAGGGTAAGTCATGTAGCTTGAACATATGCATGAAGAAAAGGCGGGCTACCTCCTTGGCATTCAATGGTGGCTTGGCAGGTATAAAGTGGGCTTGCTTGGAGAAATAGTCCACCACTACAAAGATTATGGTATAACCAGGGGATTATGGGAGTTCCACAATAAGATCCATGTTAATGATGTCCCATGGCCGGCTAGGTACCAGTATTGGTTGAAGTAATCCTACTGGCTTGGAGCGTGGTGCCTTCGTTAATTGGCAAGTAGCACAAGCCTTAACGTAGTCTATGACTTCTTCCTTCATGTTCCGCCAAAAGAATTGTCTCTAGAGGGCTTCAAGTGTCTTACTTTGTCCCTTATGCCCCCCTAATTTTCCATCATGCACTTCATGTAGGATGACTTTTTTCAACTCCACACTTGGGAATGTATAATATCTTGCTTATAAACAAAATTCCTTGCATATACATGCCACGAGGCATTCTTTTAGCTCTCACTTCTTCTATAATCTTGTGCATCTCTTGGTCATATTCCCAAGGCCTCTTTCACTAACTCAAGAAATTTACTATTGACCACATTGATGGCCTTCAAATCGGTCTTGTAACTTAGGTCATCTGCTATTTTGTTTGTGAAGCCTGGCTTGTGTTTAATCTCTAAGTCGAACTCAACTACTAGGAAGTCAAGCCATTTGGCTTGCTTGGCGGACGACTTGGGCCAATACTAGAAGTATTTGACTGATATGTTATCAATGAATACAACTGTGTGTTTTTCTTATACATAATGCTTCCATTTTCTATGATAGTGAATCATTGCTAGCATCTCCTTCTCATGTGTGCTCCATCTTGCTTTTGCATCTATGAACTTCTTGGATTCATAAGCTATGCGGTGCCCATCTAGCACCAACACTTACCCAATGCCATAATTTGATGCATTTATGGAGATTTCGAAGGGTTTGGTAAAGCTTGGCACCTTGAGTATGGGGGTTTTACTCATACATTTTTTCATTGGCTCAAAGGCGACTTGTTGCTCACTTCCCCATGTGAAATTTCTATCTCCTTTGGTGAGGTGGGATAGTGGACTGGTGACCATGCTATAATCCTTGATAAATCTTCTACAAAACACCGTGAACCCTAGGAATTCCCAAACTTCCCTCATAGTCTTTAGCACATGCCAATTCTTCTCGCTAGTTCTACCTTCTTGGGTCTACCTTGATGCCTTGCTTGCCGACGATGAATCCTAGGAATTCTAACTCCACTGCAAACTCACATTTCTCAGGTTTGGCGTATAGTTTGTGTTATCTCAACTTCTCAAAGACTAATCTTAAGCGTGTCTTATGTTTCTCTAGGGTCTTACAATACACTAGAATATCATCTATGTAGATGATGATAAAGACATCTATTTCAGGCTGGAATACTCCATCCATTAGGCCACAAAAGGTACTCGGCCCATTGCTCAATTCAAACCCTAAGATGAGCCACTAAAAGCTTCCATAACGGCTACGAAAGGATGTTTTGGGAATGTCTTCTTTTGCTATACGGATTTGATGGTATCCTGACCTAAGATCTATACGGCTAAAGTACTTGGGTCCATGTAGCCTATCTAATAGATCTTCAACCAAGGGCATGGGATACTTGTTCTTGACGGTGATCTTATTAAGAGCCGTATAGTCTACACATAATTGGTGTCCCCTATCCTTCTTCTTGACAAATAACACGAGGGCACCAAATGGGGACTTGCTAGGTCAAGCGAATCCTTGCTCTTTTAATTCATGTAACTGCTTCTTCAACTCCTGAGTTTGGTATGATTCATATGGTATGGGGCTCTAGCTGGAGGAATAGCCTCTGGGATCAACTCAATTTCACAATCTACCTCTCTTTCAGGTGGTAGAACTTTGGGTAATTCAATTGGCATCACATCATCGTATTCTTCAAGTATTGATTCCACTTCTTTGTTGTGCCAACTTGTGGTTTGGGCTTCTTGGCAACCCCCTTGCTTAATAGGTCGAATCATACACAATTTTACTTTCTCCCTACTTCACTAATTTCTCCACTTATTTGCACTGCATCATGGTGTGAGGCTGTACATGGGAACTTGTTGTTGCGGTACTTGGGCTGGTGCTCCTGGTTTAGTAGGTGTTGGCTTCATAGTTTGGCATGAGACTCTAGGTATGATCTCCTTCATTTGCACTTTGATTGGGGTTCTGCTTGGGAGTTGAATTCTTTCACAGGGTACTCTAACGCCCTCTCCTTGCATATCTAGCATCATTTCATTAACTCATTTTCCAAACATTGCAATGACATATTTGTCATAGAATTCTAGGCTTAAAATGACTTCAAAATCATTCATGGGTTTGACTAGAAAGTTGAGTCTGGCCTTCCATTTACCTGCATCCACTCGCACTACAAAGACTTGTTTGACCTCCTTGGCTTCTCCTTACACAAATGATATTGTTAATCCTTCTAGAGCCTTAGACAATTTGAGTCCATGTTTAGTTGCACAATCTAGTGTGATAAAGTTGTGGGTAGCTCTTGTGTCTACCATGATTGCTTGATCCCCTAGTACAAGTGATGTACTCTTGCTACTCGAGCCGCCATCCATTGGGGACGGGCACTCATTGTCCCCACCCTTGGGTGATCTAGGTTCTCTTCACTTCCATTGGGGATTTCCAGAATGTGTAGGGGTTGTGACTCCTCTCCTCCATAAGCACTGGTGATTGCTACCTTAGACCCGCTTGTTGAGGTTGTATCTTCCATTGGGCATCTATTTTGATAGTGGGGTCCCCTGCACTTGAAGTATCTAACCCCTATGGTTGAGGTTTGGGGCCTCCACCATGATGTATTTGATCCAATAGACCCATAAGATGCACTTGGGGTTAGTCTATAGTGGTTGTTCCCCCACTGTCCAACTGGTCCTCTTAGCACCAAGGTTGATTACGATGTAGCTAGGGTTATTCCTGAGATTTGACCTTGAATCTTTGAGATGGGGCTGTTGGGGGCATTGGGTCTTGAAGTCCAAGAGTTTGTGGTAAGGCTGGTGTTGAATTTAGCTTGACTCTCTTAGGATGTCCTCCTCCCTTCTAGGTCAACTAGTCTTTCAGCCATCCTCATGGCCTTAGCTAAACCAAGTAATTTATTTTTGCATGACTGCACATACATACATATATGTAGATGCACTTCCTCAAGTCTTGACCCACCATAAAAAAAGTATACCACTTAATCGAGTCTCAATCCACCACTTCAAAACAATATTGTGATTGAATGAATGCAAAGACAATAACCTCCAAATACACCTCCTTTGATATGTATTTTACCAAGGGTGTGTTCAGGCCCAATGGATGGACATGAGTTTGAACTTATGCAAGAATCCTCTCTCTCTCTCTCTCTCTCTCTCCAAGTAGAAAGTGCTAGAGGAGGATAAGACAAAAGAAGATAGGTAGTTTTTCTTTTTATTTCTGTATGTCCATCTATGTAGGTAACACACATCCACAAATACATTGTAAGTTGTATAGTATCTCAAAAACTTGTCTTAGTTTTGCATCATTGAATACCCTTACCTTGTGCCATGTTACCCAAAAACATGCGATCATCCTTCATGATATTGTATAGGTATATCAGGATCCACATGGTCCATGAACTCTATGATATAGACCCATACTCCTTGGACAGATTGTTCTACCCTCCTCCTCTCAAGATGAGCTCTTTGTTTCATAAACACCTTCAAGGTCTTCATGAATTACTCTAAGTAGAACACTTATTGTGCATCACATTGTACCAAAAAAGGCCACCCCATCCACTACATTCACTAATAGAATTGTTTGTATATTCATGAGACATGAGACATGTGGGAAAGCGTTTCTCAGGGCTATATATAATCTCTATAGTTTGCACCCTTGGCACTGGTATTCTCATCTATTTCCTTGCTAGAGATCCACATGAATTATGAACCAAAAAAATGAGTTATTACCTTATTTTTCTTTTGAAACCTAGTAAGATCACCCTTCCTTATCTAGTAAGTAACTTACCTGCATGGCCTTGTGTAGATTGTGGCACTTCAATCTAGAAAAACTTCATCATTTTTATCATAATTTGTAAAGGAACCCTTCAAAGAATGCATTGCACTTGAAGGTGTGTAGAGTGATGATATCATGTCAATTACATACCTCTTGTCTTCCCTAGACAAAACCCATGGGTAGTGTAAACAAAACCAATAATTGTAGCAAATAATCAATAGAAGTGGTGCAGCAGACCAAGCCGAGGCTTTTCATGCATTGTACAACCTGACATGCTAGGTATTGGTTTCTACCATAAGGGAGGTTGTTTAAAATAATAGCAGCCTATCATCCACAAGTAGAGAGTAACAATTGTGTAAACATGAAGAGGATGAGATAATCATAGTGAATCAGAGGGTGTTTTTGTATTTGCATGTCTAGAGGCCACTATTGTACTTCTATTGAACTCCAATATGGGGCTCCATGGCATAAGCAATAAGGCATACACTTGGACGTGTTGTATTTGCATTGGCAATAGGTGATGTAGAATCTGAAACAATCTTCTATTGGCCTGGGATAGTGGCTTCGATGACTATCATGCAACCTGTTTGGAGGAGGTTGGTAATATGGTGAAAAGGCATAGTCTATCTTCTACAAGAGGCTCTGACTCACTTGCAAAGTGCTAGGGTACATTGAAAAAAGGGGACATGGCATGCATGTGACAAAAAAAGGACAACTTCAAGAAGCACGGGCTACAATTTGCACTAGGGTAGGTCTTGCTAATTTTCTTAAATAGATTAAAAGAGAAAAAAACTCTTGAAAGTTGTAGAATGGAAGCTTGGAAGACATTGGGCTAGAGTTTGCCAGTGATGTAGCTATCCATACTACCAGGGAACCAAATAAGAACTTGGAATGCATGAGACTAGTATAAAGACCCATGGAAAATCCATCAAGGAAGGAGCAATCACTTTTCACAAATGAAGTTATCTTCAAATTATATGGATGGCTCTAAAGTAGTTGAGTCATCTAGTGAGGGTTGGGAATCTTTGGAGGTTGTAATTGGGGGTGGAGGTGATACTTAGAAGTCAAGTGGTTTTCATAGAAAGGTTTGGGCCTTTGTATACTTGGCTTCAATACTAGAACATGCAGCAAGATTTGGCCTACTCGAGGCATACCCAATTAAGGAGACAACAGGCCTTGAGGAATGTAATAACAATCCTTTTATTATTGTAGCTCTTGCCCATGAAAAAGAGCTTGAACTTACAAGATAGAGGGCCATAGTGCCCTTTTGTAGAAGCATGTGGAAGATCTGGGGTAGCCTATTGAGTAAAAGGAGGGGATTGTACATTTCATCAGAAAGGCTATTGCTCCAGGATAAATGATGGCTGATCTGTAATGTGTGAATAGAAGAGGCGGCCTACTCTATTGAAATAGACAATGTGGAGGTTCAACACTTCTTTGAGAAATGAGGCACCTAGTTGATGAGATTGGCATGAGAGGTGAAAATGCAAGTGTGGACATCTTGAATTTCAGATTTCTAGGCTTGTTGAGATGGCTATGAAATGGAGACTGAATGTGAAAGGTGAGTCATATTCTTGTGCAGGGAGTCTATCTCAGAGTGCATAGCACTCTCCTAGGAGTGATTGTCACCCCTGCACATAGCCTCATCATAGGTGAGAGGCTCTCCTACATTTGTAACCAAGACATAATGCATCGAGGGCCCAAATCTATCAGGTGAATGTCTATCTCTAGTAGATCGTCGTGTTTTGGTGTGATTCCTAGTCCCGCTCTAGCAATAGAGCTACTCCATTCTGTTATGCAGCCATGTCATCTATGAGTCACTTAGTGAGAAGCTTGCTCAATGTGAGATCGACTTCTAGTGCTCTTTCCCTCTTCGCATGGGGTCATGTCCTATTCCAATTGGCAAGTGCTAAAACCCAATGGACCTCTCACATTTCTATTTCTTGCCTCGACCATTGAGCTCATTGCTCCTAGTTGTCAGCAACTATGCATTGCAGCGCTCTCTTGGTGGCCAATCTCTCTACTCTTGCTCAAGGTCAGCTATAATATCCTCTATTGGTCTACCATGATGCTCCATCTTGGTTTGTAAGTCATAACGATTGACCATTTATTGGATGTCGACTGGAAATTCTCCCAAGTTGAGTTATTCACTATCATGACTGGGAGCTTGGTCATGACATCTTATCGGCCTCTTAGTCCTATAGGTTGTTGATCAAACTAGTCGACTTAGGTAGGGTTGAATCCCTAATCGCGCCAGTCTTCTCACTCTTTTACAATTTGAGGGTTTACTACTATTAGTGGGTTCATTCAAGTCACTTATATTTTGTGTGAGTTCCTTATTGGTTTAGCCAGTCCTGAAATTTAAGTGTGCTCAAGTGTTCATGGGGTGCTTCTTTTTGTGCGCAATGCGAAATCAAGCTTTCTGCTTTCTGAGTGCACATCAAGTGATTATCGAGGCAATGCGTGACCATGAAAAAAACAATGTGATGCAATGCACGTTTCTAGTTTGCTCCCTTAGGCATTCACTCTAATAGGTTCGATTGGGTCCTTTGAAGCATTTTGGATGGGTGGTCTGGGTGGGCTTGTTCAAGGTCGCTTCCTAGACCTTGACATCTGGCTCTATGGGCAGTTCGACATGTTTGGATGCCTATAGGGGCATTCCCTTGCCTTGGGCTGAGCTCCACCTAGCCTAGGGAGTGTTGGATTAGTGGTTTTTAGGTTTTGGTTAGTGAATCTAATTCTTAGATGTTTGAATCCATAATCGGGTCCAATTTTGAGCTTGTCCGAGTGCAAAAATTAGATGGTCCATGTTCAAGTTTGGTCTTCCAAGTTGGATGTTCGACTTGGATAGTTTGATCCTGTCATGTCTAAGTCTAAGTCTGAGTCAAACCGACTAATTATGTTAGATCGAATGTAATATTATGGGTGTCAAGTGGACCGACTCAGACTATCCAAGTCCAAGTATTAGACTTTGCAACGAGTGTCTGATTTGGGCGGCGACAAAAGTGGCCCACAAGGCACGATTTTGATTCATCTAGCTCCTGTGGTTGCTACCAAATGCTAGAAACTCCCATAATCAATGCCTAGATGCAGATGAAGGTTTGTATATGCCTGGAATAGCCAAAAACCTCCATATTAGTGTGCTCAATCTCTTCTTTGTCCTAGAGCTCAAACCCACACACACACACACGCACACACACATGCACACACACACACACACACACACACACACTCTCTCTCTCTCTCTCTCTCTCTCTCAAAGCTCCAAAACTGAATATGAGCTTACTTCCCCCTTTCTCAAGGTTTTGGACTCCTCTCCAACACTCCTTGGATGTCTTTTCCTCTTCTTTTCTGGATTATAAACCCACTTTCCTTCAATTTAGGCCTACTGTTACACAAAACCCTACTGTGGTTTTCTTCCTTTTCCCTTACTTTTTCCTAGCTAAATGCCTATAAATCCCTACAAATCGCAAGCAAACAGTAATGCTAATCAAACCAACTCATTCAAACTTCAAAAATCCAAAACACTTACTTGCATGGAAGATCAAATGCCCTTTCTTCCTACCTATCTCCTCCAATGCTCCATTTGGAGCATGCAAGCACTCAAGGCTTGAATCCATTGGTCCCGCCAATGGAACCAAAATGTGGGAGCTTTTGCTCGACCAGCAAGACCCATGGATCACTTATTGCTCGAGCGTTTCAAGCCGAATGCTTATGGCTACCCTTCACATAGTCGTACACACTCTCAAGCCTACGAGTGTAGTGAGCTTACCTTAATACCTGATCGAGTACCCTCCTCTCTTAAGCACACCAGTAGCTCCACGATTCAAGATGCAAGCTCAAGCAATCTCAATCCTTCATCTCCAAGCTCCATGCTTCATAGCCATGTGTGCGAGACTAGAGAAGAGAAGAGAAGAGAAAAAGAGAGAAGAAGATGGAGAGCTTCTCCACCACGGTCCCTCACCCTTACGCACTCACTCCCTCACACTCCCTCTCTCAAGCACAAGCACAAGCACAAGCAAGCAAGCAAGAAGAAGAAGAAGAAGAAGAAGAAGAAGAGCCACTTTTTCCACACACCAAGAATAAGTTTCTCTATTCACTTTTTGGCTCTTATACATGCCCTCATCCCCTTGGGCACCCATCCCCTTTTTTACATGATCGGCTATCTTGCCAAGGTCCTCTTTTTCTATTCCCCTCTACTTATATTATGCCTTCACCTATGCCCGTCTACTCTTTACAACTTGCACAGGAAGGAGCCTGACGCTCTTTTAAAAAAATTTGGGGGCACTTTTATGTTTTAAAATGCCCCTTTGCCTTCACCTTGACTTTCAAGGCTGCCCTTGCACTTTTGGCCTCTTCTTCTCTTATTCTTCAGTTGAGCTGCCTTTTTCCACCTTGCTCTGCATTTTTGAGTTTTCTTAAATTTTCTTTTACTTCCTTTTTCTCTGTCTTACGCTGGGATTAACAATTTTGAAGTTAAGAATTTAAAGTAAATACCTTAATGACTTAAGAATTCGACAAGGAGCTTGTTAAACAAAGCAACCACCTCATCATATCACAAAGACCTGGCACACATTGCACATAGCACCTAGACAACCTCAGCAACACATATTGGGCTAACATTATCTTAGGTCATTTAGGATCATAGTGCACAACCACAACAGTCACTTTCACATCTACATAAAGGACACATTGCAAGTCATTAGGGGGGAAATCTTAGACAAGCTTCTTGCCCTTCTCTAGAGAAGAGACAAGGTCCCCTTTGCTAAAAGTAGTGACTATCTCCACGTTTGGTAAGCTTAGGTGTATATGGTGTGCTTCATAGTCCACAATGCATGTGGTTTCATGCTTGTTGAAAGGTCTTTCAAGCAAGACTTCCTTTCCTATATCTTCTCGATGTGGAAGCACATAAAACACTGTGGGTATGCTTTCAATCTCAACAATCAAGAGAATTTTGTAGCATCCTAAGAGGGGATAGGCTGATCCTCCATATGGCTTGATAATTGCATTGGCCATTGGGACAAGTTCAAGTTGATCCTCCATATGGCTTGATAATTGCATTGGCCATTGGGACAAGTTCAAGTTGATCCTCCATATGGCTTGATAATTGCATTATCCATTGGGACAAATTCAGGTTGTCCATACCTCATAGATCAAGATGTTGTAATTTGAACATTTGTCTATGAGAGCGTCAATAATGAGCTCTCGCTTCGCAGCTAGTTTGACCCTAAGATATATAGGAGCATTAGCTCTTCATCTTCTAGGTTAGTGTTTGTGGCTTGGACCTTTCGAATATTAGGCATGGTAGATCTAGTTAGGGTACTACATGAAACCTTGTGTGTTGGACAGTCATGATACATGTGAGTGATGCTGCACTCAATGCATCTAAGGTCAGCCCTTGGAAATTTATCTATCATCATCTAGTTTGCTAGCTATGGCCTAGGCTCTTGTGTTGCTAGCTCTAGCAATATGTGAATGGATATATGGATGGGAATGTTCACTCGATTGTGTTGACTCATCAAGTTTTAGGACTTCAAGACCTAAGGTCGAGTCCACTATGAGGCATGTCAATAGAGTGTAAGACTCCTAATAGACAGATGGCAAACTCTTCAACTCTTCTTACAATGGTATTGTGTGGTTCTTGGTATGGGTGTTCTCATTCAACTCTCTAGTCTTGTCGGTTCTTCTTGGATTTTGCAACTTTGTTTCTTGGGTTCCTATCCTTCAAATTTGCCTCTCGTTGGTCAATTGGTCTTGTGATCTTGCATGAAGTGCGAGTGGTGAAATTATCGACTAATCGGTTGGCCTCTCCTCTTGATTGTTGCGGTCTTTGGCACTTTCTTTGAATGGGGTTCAAAATGATTCAAAGGGTGCTTAATACTTATGGCAACTTGGTCAACAATAGAACCGCTCAGTAGGAACCCTCCTAGAACCAAAGGAAAGACCACAGCTACTAGAAACACTACCACAGCTTCTCAAGTTGTTGGGAATAGAACTGTATCTAGAAGGGGGAAGAGATTTAGGCAAGTAATTGAAAGCGTCAATGGAGAGCTAACATATGGCTATGATGGGTGCCCAAAGTGTTGATCCATGCTCAAGGGTTTTATACAAAAAATTGTTGGATTTGGTTACCAAACCCACCCGCAAAGCCACCTCCAGTGACCATAGACCAAGTCCCATCCAAATCCAAGAGAAAGGAAAAGAGACCCACACACAAATCTAAGTCATGGACCAAGATACTTGAGGAGACAACACTAAATAAGTTAGTGATTGATGAGCTAGTTCTTGTGAGTGTGAGCAAGGAGGAAGAGCTAGAGCCAAAGTAGCCACTTCCATGTGAGGCTGCTCAAGCTGAAATGAAAAGTCCAAGGATAGATGAGATAAATCCCTCAAGTGTTGATAAGCAACAACCTGAGGTTGTTGCTAGTTCTTCAAAACAACTAAAGTCTCCTCGAAACCAAGAACCTTTGTCGCCCAAACCAAAATAGAAGATCTGGCAAAAATAACCTAGTGTAGTTGCTCAATCTAAGGAAAAGGATCCACAAGGGATAGCTACAAAAACATCAAAAGAGCAACAACCTTCCTCTATGAGTGTTATCACAAACAAATCTGGAACTACCAAGACCAAGAATACTTCCACTCAGTCCAAGGATCCAAGTGCACAATCATCTTTAACTATCACAATTGACGACTCCACTGAATTAAAAGTTACTACTTTCAATTTTGAGATGGAACCCATACAATCACAACCCTTGGCTATGACCAAGACTATCACTTCAGCTGAAGAACAAGCCTCTAGTACTTCACTCTCACACAAGGATATAGAATCTAGTGTAGAGAGCATAATGAATCCATTGCTTCACAAGTCATGTTCTTCTCGACCAAAAGCTCCAATACACTTGAAACTAGCTAAACAATCAATCATGGGGATGTTAGAAAAGAGGGGGCAACACAAAGATCAATCAGAAGCTAAAACATTCTTGACTTCACTTGCTCATGCATATGTTCATGTAGACCTTGGAATTCAAACTGTTGAGCATCAAGAACCCTTAGAAAAGCCTTTGACATGGTCAAAGCAATCACAAATTTATTGAATTTACCCAACAGTTGTAGGAGAAGTTATGAAGCAAATGACCAAGGTAGAGCAAGAGAATCATCACTTAATTCCTATGTTCCAGGTAGTTTGGACTTTAGTGCGTGATCCTACATATGTTGCTTCTACATCTCTCCGAGTGCTTGCACTTGTTCGTGGTGTCAACGTTTCTAAATTGGCTAAACTTGATCCCTTGTGTGACAAACTTCTTTTAGAGGAAGAGGTACACATTGCAAGTTGATTAGGACAACAAGACATGATGATTGATGTCGCTAGAATATCTTTTGTCTCACCCATGACCCACAACTTCTTGATGACCATGATTCACTAGAGTACAATCCTAATTTCTATGAGTGGTTTATTCCAAGGTTGAGTGCCACAACACTGAATCTTACCTCTGCTTCTAGTACTACAATGATTGAATCTTCATCAAATGATGTGAAGCAGAGTGATGCACATAAACCTTCTACTAACCCAAACATAGTGGTGGCTGGAAGAGGTGTGCTTGCAACTCCAGATCCCAGGCACTATGCCATTGATGTTTGTACTAGCTCACCCCACCAGTTAGTTTCAATTGAGCCGATTGAACCCTGAGATGCTCTAGAGGACGTTGCTAAGACACATCTCCAAATCAACTCTACTAAACCTGATCCTCCATCTGGCATCAAGCCTTTGCTATTATGTCGACCATTGAGTACCATGGCTGCTCATTTGGCAAAGAAATTCAATTCCTCTAAAATAGAATGCCTTCTCTAATTTGAGGTCATATTCACTACTTATGCCAAGTTTCTTGCAATGATTGATCTAGGCCTTGCTAATGATGAGGCAGTTTAGGTTGCTTCTAAATGGCATTCCACTTGGGAGGACAATGAACATCTTTTCGATAAAAGCCTCTTGATTCAGAGAAGGAATATGTTAGGAATCTCCCCTCAGGAGCACTTGCTATCATGCTGATCTATTCCTTCTTATGCTTCTGCGACCAAAATCCAAGACCAATCAGTACTTGATGAGCTTGAGCAGAGTTGTCATTCCTTGAGTCCGTTCTTGCATAAGTGGTTTTCTCATTGACTTGAGATTGCTTGCCATGGTATTCGTCTTATGACCATAATTGAGCAACACCATACGATCAACACACTTCAAGCTGACCCAACTTATTGTGCGACCACTTAGTTGTGCTTTATCATCCTAGCTCAGAATCTTGCCTTACCATGAAAGTTGATATATCACCCATTTCTTGATAAGATTCTGACTGAAGACAAATTGCACATTGCTAGTCACTTTTGCATGACCCTCTTTGCTTGGTGATTTGATTACTTACTCCTCGTGTAATGATGAAATTCAAGGAAGAAGAAAGTTGTTCGTAATTCTTTGTATCTTTTTTCCTTGAATTCACTACATGGTACTCTTAAACTTTCACCAAGTGAATGCAGGAAAACAATAGTGACAAAGTGATGCAACGTCATAGCTTGAAGACAATATCATCAGCAAGCTTTCCATGAATATCCTAAGTTGTAACAACATTAAAGACTTGAAGCTGACACTAGCATTAGAACCTTTATGAAGATCTCAAGATTGAGAGGCATCAAGTAAAGACATTAAATGCCAATCAAGACAATAAGTTTACCTTAGAGTCTCACTGAAGAAACACGGAACTTAAAGAACCATCAACAATGAGGTTCCACTTTCTTTAGTGACAACATACCTTGACTACAACATCTAATGGTCATCTACTTCCTTAGGAGCAGTTGCAAATTGCTTCATCAATGAGCATACAAGTCTTCATCGACAATTTTAGGTTCTTATTCAACAACAACTTCATCAACAATGTGGCAATGTGCTTCAATGTCTAGGCTCAATATTCAAATCTTCATTGTATGCACCTCAATGCACCAATCATCTTATGCGCCAAGTTTTATTATTTGCAGACAGCCTTCTACTCTCATACTTCCATTTCTCCTTGTAAGGCAACATGCACTATTGTTACTTGACTTGACAAAAGAAAAAAAAGGAAAAAAGAAAAAGAAAAAGAAATATGCATGCACATGCATTGCACCGCACCTAGGGGTCCTCAAGTTGGATGCGTCTAGTGGCTCTAGTCAGTTGGCTCCATCTCTAACCCCCTAACCCTTTTCCTATTTTCCCACATCCTTACTTAGGGCACATCAATGTTAGGACATACCTAGGGATTCTTGGCTCGCCTTGGTTGACCTATCTCCCTAAGTCACTTGCATATTTCATCCCTTCATTTGATTCACCTAGTTTCATGAATCCTTTCTTATCAGAAAGATGGAAAAGGTTCTTCAACATAAAGCCAACAATTGCATCAACTACCATGTGTGATTTGTCCCGTAGAGACCCACATTCTTCAAGGGCTTATTAGATTGAGCACATGCTCCTATCCATCCCACATCGGTGTCTCCCTAGCATCTTCATCAATAACTACCTTTTTCCTCAACACCCACAATTATTCCCATCTTCATTAGATCAAGATCCCTTGCTTCATCAAGCACCAATCATCACTCACAGAATCCATGAAGCAGACTTCTAACTATGCATTAGACTATGTATGCATGCGCACTCACTATAGTATTTGCACAATAACCTTTTCACGATTTTGGGTCCTCAAGTGTTGTGGGACAACACTTCAAGCTTGCTTGGAGTTCGACCCATCTCCCAAACCGAGAACATCATATGTCATGTGCACAAATAGCAAACTCGCACTTTCCCCTAGGAAGTGATTGCACATGAAGTTTACTTTGCAGTACAACAATTCCAAGGATCATGAGTCATCACTTCTACATCAACCTTGAATCTCCCATCTTCTACAATCTCCCATTCAACTTCAAGGGCCATTCTAGATATCTCCATTAGAAGAACTATTGGTCAAGTGTATCTTCAACACAATCAACTTCTATAGAATTTGTCACCAGTCACAACAGTAGTCACCATCTACCATAGTATGAGCAACATCATCTGTACCCGCAGTAGGAAACAAATAATCCTCTTCAACCGTAACAACTTCTTCATTAGCAGCACTCATTTCTCCTTATAAGGACTACTTCTTTAATTGATTGTTCCCAACATTTTGCATCTTCAATGCAAGCTCCAGGATGCTACCTACAGCACAAGTGCCATGGAACTAACACTCGTCTAGGGGGAAAATAATATTACCAGTGTTTTGAGAAGACTGCAAATGCTGAAGTGCCAACTTCTATTTTTTGGTGGATATTATTTTTGTGGAGCTTTTTTGGACACCTGGATTATATCTATACTTTATGAACATCATCACATTATCATGGATGTATTACTTTGTGAGAGTTGTTGGCTCACTCCCGTGCACATTGTATTCACCACCGGCAGTTGTATTTGTCACACTTGCAAGTGTTGCATGGGTTGTGCACATGTATTTGTAATTATAATATCTTAGCCTTAGTCTAATTAGGCTAAGGTTGAAGCATGCAATGATGATTGACTAGCCTAGCACCCACAAAGTGGGTAGGATGCCCAAGAGAGGGTGCAAACCCTAAACACAAAATACAAAAGGGGCGCAAACCCTAAACACCAAAGGGGTGCAAACCCTCACTTTAAAAATAATTATTGGTCTATATAAGGGTGGGAGGTCTTGGTTGCATTTACCCTTTTAGCACATCAATGCTATGGAAGCTCTATCAATGGGACTACTCAAGCTTTCTATTCAATCTTTATTGTTGATCATCTTGTTTCCATTGTGTAGAGAGTGACTAAGAGGGAGAAAGGGTGAGGTGTGTTAACCGAGGGACTGAGGGAAGGTGAAACTCTTCACCATTGTTGTGCTTTTCTCATCTTGTCTACTAGCTCTTTGACTTGGATGAACATGAGATGGCTTTTTTATCCTAGATGAATACATAAGTTGGCCCATCCAAAGGATGTGCAGGTTTGGAGAGGGTGGATGTCTTATAATTACACATTCAAGAAAGGCAAAACAAGAAAAAGACATCCATATAAATATTTTAGATATATGTCGACTTACTCATGTTCTTGACAGATTATTTAGGTTTAGAACTAGTCTCCAAAATAGTATGAATATCTTACGTTCTATTAATTTAATGACAATTTTGGGCAGATAAAACATATGCAAGGAGTTATCTTGTGAGTGCTACAAGGCATCTAGACCCAAAAATACAAAAAAGAAATGCATTTAATGAAAAGTGACTTTTTTTACTATTCTAAGACTATCTTCACAATTCTATCCATGCATGACTTGGAGATCATGCTTGTTTTCAATTTGAGTATCTTAGTGACTACTCTACGTTCGTATGTAAAAGTTAAAGCAAAATCAAGTTGCAAGAAAGTTCAAGATATGATTGTACTCAAGGTTTTCATATAAGGTTTCTTCCTTACTACTTCTACTTGCCTACCGTACAAAGTCTTTACAAAGTAATATACATAGTACTTTTTATTGTCTTGATTCTCCCTTCTATATTGTCGATTCTTCTAAACCCTTGTGGTTTTGGCTTGACACATATTCCCCTCAATATTATATACATCCAAAGTAGGTAGCTTAATGTATGCCATGATAGCCACTAGACTTGACATAGCATTTGCAGTGGGGCTTGTGGCTCGTTTTATATGGCGACACCTAGCTAGCAACATTGGGACATTGTGAAGAGAATCATAAGATACATTAAGGGAACCATAGATTTATGTCTTTACTATAGTAGCCAAGGTACTAGAGTCGTAGATTACACTGACTCAGATTATGTAGAACATGCATATAGTAGGAAGTCATGGCTATGTCTTCATCTTTGTTGGAGGTTGTGTTTCTTGGATGCCTAGGGTGCAAAAATGCACTATCTTGTCTACTATTAAGGTTGAGTACATTGTAGCCCACTAAGGCTTACAAAAATGCAATACCTTGTCTGCTACCAAGGTTGAGTACATTGTAGTCATTAAGGCTTGCAAGGAGACCCTTTGGGCCATCTAGTTGGAGACCTTGGTATTGCTTCCATGACTCCTAACTTGCATTCAAATTCTATGAGTATCATATAGTTAGCATGCAATCCCAATCTGGTCTTTCATGCAAAGACCAAGCATATTGAGATGTGTTATCACTTCATTAAAGAGGTAATTGAGGATAAGCACATAGAGCTTGTCAAGCTCTCTATATATGAGAATCCTATCGATTCGCTTACTAAAAGTCTCATAATGGAACATTATGCCTTTCTTAAGAAGTTGATCATCGTAGGAAATGAGATGATGTATTCGCTCATCCAATTGTACCCCATGCACATTTCTCTTTAAGTGGGAGTTTGTGGGGGGTTAAAGGCTATCTCTATGCCTAGCCACTTAAATTTACCTTGTACTTAGTGGCCATACACTTGTACATTGTAAATGTCCAATTTCCTGTCACTATCATCATTATTCCTTATTATTTTCTATGATAGAATAATAAAGGGAAGGCATGTCACACATCATGACTATTGGAAGTTCCTACACGTTGGTCTTGCTCTCTCTTGTTCAAACCTCCATAGCTCTTGTTGGCTTTCTATACTCTTCTCTCTCATTCATGCTCACCCTTTTATAAAGATATCCAAAGTTATTTACATAATTTATATATTTTCCAAATATTAACTTAGTATATATCATATAATATGTGATAAATTTTTATCCCAACTATGTATCATATTTTCATAGAAGCTATGTCCAAGATCAATGGACTCTTTCTCATCTTTATCATCAAATACCATTTTTTCAAAGTAAGGGAGCAAACTTATTGAGATTAATCCATGTTTGGAATGCTTGTGCATGAGCTGTAGCACCTCAAATGTCTTCTGAGGAACTTCAAATGTAGCAAGCCACCAAACATGGCACAGTATATTACACAGATTACGATTAGTTAGAACATATTTAAATTTACAAAAACAAGTTAGTATTATCAATTTCTTTTTAGAAAAGAACACAGGAATTGATGAGGGGGATAGATTCTATATATCGCATATATTGACAAGTGTGTTAAAAATGTTTTATGGTTATGGTTGCTTTTGGATTTGTGAATGATGAATTATGTCTCTCATGATTTCGTGCTTACATAGCGGACAAGTTGTGGATTGAGGTGGTTTAGGACGTTGGGGTCCCCAACGCAATGCTCCCTATTATTCTGTGAAGTGTGGAAAAACTCACATGCAAGTGGGGGTCCTATGCTCCCGAGGGAGGTAGGTGTTTTTGGTTTTTGATTACTCAAGCACTTGAGAGGGCAAAGGGCTGAGTGATAAGTGCCCTTGTTATGTAGGACGATTCCTGAGGCTCAAGGAGGCTTAGAGGGGCTTTGAGCTAGTAAATTCCCTATTGATTGCAAACGAAGTGCGATCACATACAACCCAATCCCGAGGGATTGAAAGGTCCTATCAACAATGTCTTTCTGTGGAAAGACGAATTTTGTACCACTTTGTAGAGTGATGGTTCTACTTGTTATTACGAAATAAAGTATTTGATTTTCGAATTGTCTGTTATGTGCTAAAGATTGAGGTTAACGAACCCAATTTAGCGAAGTAATAAAAGGAAGTTATTTTTATATGTTTAAACAACGTGGTGGTATGCTTTACTAATTAGAAAAATAAAGCAAACCCAATCGAGAAAAGTGGGAGGCTTCGATCTTGACGATCAAACATCTATGGCTCGGTGGACCCAATAAATCAGGTAACTTTCCAACACTAGATAGAGTTGATTAAATCATGACCCTCCCAATATCGGTAGGATTAATTACTAGGTTTAACACCATTTTAGGGGGCTGGAGCTAAGATTTTACCTTATGGGTAGGGGGATCGAGTTATACTCTCCCTTGTCTCTCACTCTCTTTGAACCAAGTGCGATGTTAAACTCACTCCTACCTTTGATTGATTACAAAGTGGTCTTTCTTAGGTGGGTATTAGATTGCTGTTAGGGGTGACTTGTCCACGCTTCCCTTATGAAGTAGAACTGAGATTCCCATGTTCAACTAATTCCTAAGTTTCCCATGGGGAGACTGGATGGTGATGTGCATGGATATGAATTTCAGTCGACTACTAAGAGGACTCCTTCATGTCTATTGGAGGAGGCACCTCACATGTGATATTAGAGCCTAGGTTTCAAAAGAGCTTTTAGTGTAAGGTTAAGTAGTAGCCTTAGGGTCGAATAATTTCTCATGTTGCAAGTCTATAATTGAGAGAATGGAAATGATCTAATTGTATTGCAACCTTATCCTCACTCATGGTACATGAGAGATTTCTAGCCAAGGAATAGGTCACATATGGGGATATATTGTGGGCATAACATCTTCTTCATTACGACCTATGGAGGATTCGATGGGCTGAATAACTAAGGATAGTTAAGATATGCCTTTTGTTCAGTGCCTATGCTAAGGTTACTAGACATTGGGGATGAGCCTATACCTGAAACCTTGTGGGTATATCGGAAAGTGCTACAAATAGTACCACACGAGAGAGTTGTTGTAGTGCCAAGAAGGCCTTATTTTGTCACTAGATGTTTTGGCTACCCCTAAGAGCCACCATATTATGTTGTTTGCCATCTACATGAGAATCCACCAAGATATGAGAGTATTGACCCGAACACATTTCATGAGAAAAGGATCCATGAGATGGTGTGTTGGTAGATCATAGTATGATCAATATATCTTTGTAAATACTTTTCATAAATATAAAGTCTCAAAGAGCGTGAGTTATGAGCTTATCATGATAGTTGATAATCCAAGGAACTTTACTATTCAATATCCTATGGGCTTTTCTAACATTACTAACTTATCCCTCATTTTATCGTAAGATGCAAAAAAGCAATAAAAAAAGAAAGTTGTAGATAGCTTAAAAGTAATCGTTTTCTTATATAGTAAATCTAATTATCTCCGTTCGGCCATCCATCGTGATTACGAGTTAGGACCGCAATATCGGTTTGTTGTGGAATAACCAGTCCTTTAGGTTGAATGGATTCGAATGTAACTTCTACTTGCACTTGAGCTTCATGTTGAGTTCCCTCAATAGTGACTACTTCCTTGCATTGGGAAGCTCTCCGAGCATGACCTCGCTCATCATCTCGACGTCTCTTAGGAGCCACGGAAGAAGCTTGATGGATTTGAGCAGCGCTTTCGCGTAGGTATGGAGAGAGAGAGGCTTGGCTAATTGCAGCAGAGCTTTGTTGCATCAACAACAAAGAGACTTTTGCATGGGTTGTTCTTTCTGACGTGACACTCTACCCCTATTTATATAGTAATCCCGGGTGGGGGGGGGGGGAGAGATAAAGAGAGAACGCTTGCTTTTCAGTGTTTTGGATGACATCGTTGATGATAAAGAGAGAACGCTTGCTTCTAGCATTTTTTATAACATCATCGACGATGTCAGGGGGGGCTTCATTTTTGTAGCGTGAAAATAAAAATTTATGAATATATGGGTGAGCACTGTGCATTGCATCGTCAAATGGGTGTCACTCCAAGGCTCACGACTAAGGCGGTGACCAAGGCATAGACCTTGGCATCTTGGCCTTAGCATACTTGGCAATGGGCTACGAAGGCTTTGTTAGCATCGTTAGCTATGCGTGAGAAGCTCCCACTAGTTGTAGGAAAAGCTTCCCAAGAGGTCACCCATCCCGGCAGTGTCGTCACTCAAGTGCACTTAACTGCCAAGTGACTATCCACTAGGCTAGTTCTTTTTATTATTCTATACTAGAAACATAGTTTTAATAAGCTTGTCTTCGAAGGGTTTCCCAAGCCTTCCTTCCATGAACTGGCATATAATACCTCATCAATTATCTTCAAATGTGAAATCTCTATCATTTTTTTTCAACATAAATCAATTTTTGGAATGTATACGCACATTGTTTACTAAAATAAACTAAGTAATGGGGACATTACAATTGGAAAGGCATAGATAGACATATGAAGATTTGATGTATGTGGAGGTAGATTAGAGAGGCATGGATAAACAAACAAAGGTGTCAAAGGAAAGCAAGAAGCTTAATGTGTGAAGATAAGAATGGAAGGACACACATAGATATCAATGGAAATGGAATAGTTGAGTGTGAAGAAAGAGTGGACAGACACATATAGATTGATTGTGAGTGAGAGATGTTAGGCTAGTTCACTATGTCAAGGTAGGTTGGATAGCCACAAAAGAAGAGGTCACAATAGAGCTATGAGATAATAATAGAATCAAAGATGTCCAATGTTTTCAAATTTTAGAAAATTTAACTTTACCTCTAAAAACATTTCTAAAAAATGGAAAAGTCAACCAATAGATTGTTTCTTGACCAAAATTGAGAATATAAAAAATCCCCAAAAAGTCTTAAAAGTACCTTTAATTTTTTTCTTTCTTTTTTTGATCAAAAAATAAATTATCCATATCTCCTAATCATTTTACATTGAAAACCAAGCACCACACTCCCATCTAAGCTCTACTTGAATATAAAATTTAGTTGAAAAAGGGCTATTGAATGAGGAGTGAAAAGAAATATGAGCAAATCTTTTATGGATAATATGAAAAATGTAAAATAAGATTGCAAAAGTGGAGAGAGAAGAGGATTATTTTATTATTTTTCTTTTCACTTTTCCTTATTTTAATGGAGAGAGAGATACTAATATTAAGTACCTAGAGAAAAAGATGGTTTAATGAGTCAAAATTTGAGATGAAAGGCAAATACTACTAGACATATAATAGTCCTTAAAGTAAAAAATATTGGAGTGGGGATCTTGATGGTTTTAAGGCCATAGATGAGCTCAAATGGCCCATTTTGATATTTTTGAGTAGAAACACGACCCCATTTTGAGCTCTAGAGTGAAAATTTTAACCCTTTTTATGGTGCATTCAATATAGGATCCAATGTCACACACATGACTAATTTGACTAGGTTAGGTTGATCATGTGTGCACCATAGAATCTTTCTTAGAGTGCACCATAAAAAGGGCCATCATTTTCACTCTAGAGCTTGGAATGGGATCATATTTGTACTAAGGACAATCAAACTCATCTATGGCATTAAAATGATCAAAATCCATACCCATTTTTTTTTTTCATCGGAGCTATCATCTTTCTACCATGCTCTGCATCTCAAATTTTTTCTCAAAAAACTATATTTTCTTTAAGTAATTATTACTATCTCAAAAAAGTCATTTTTAAAAAATAGTTAATGCTTACCAAAGTATTTGAAAAATCAATGCTAACCTTGCATTGTTCAAATTTTTATGTTTCTACTTAAGAGCGTCACATCTTTTAGTATACACTATTCAAATTAGATCAATATATAGTAGCAAGACTTCAAATATGTAAAATATAAAGAAATGGTATAACTTTGCACTTGGATCCTTTGATGCACTATGAGGCAACCTTATAGTTTTGGATTGTCTCCTAGAGTGTTGTAGGGTTTAAGTCAATTTTGGATCCACATTTTACTAATTTACCCTATCCTTTGATGGTTTTACTCATTAAGTACAAATGAAGGTCTTAAAGAAGAAGAAGAAGAAGATAACCACCATGCCATTTAGTTATAGAGAACCCTTTAAAAATGTAGATATTGAAGAGGAATTAAGAGTCCGTGTAAAAGCCTCAAATGACCCTAGCATAAAGGACAATTATAGTAGAAAAATTTGTCAACATAGAGGAATTTTCAACTAGTAAGTTGTTTTTGTTCTTTCATAGAAGTAGACTAACTTGTTCCTTTAACGATGCCATGAAAATCTTCATTGTAGCATTCAATACAAAAAATGTCATCTTATCAAACATGTAAGTCTAATATTCACTATATATTTTAGGAAAGGGTCAACATCTAAAGGAGGGTCCTAAAGAAGGGTCTACATAAGCTTTTGAAGATTTCAAAGTAACATTAGATTGTTCATTCCATAAATAGAAGTGTGAGTTATATGAATTTTATTTTTAGCTTTTATACTCTAGAACTACTCCTAGTTTCAAAGTTTTTTCACATTTTCATACTATTTTTGTAGCATTAACTAGAGTATAGTAGACACTTTCTAGAGATATTAGGAGATAGATACTTTTGAAATTAATATCCATTTATGAGAGGTTCCAGTGCACATGCAACTTAATATTAATATTAGGTACGAATTTGTTTGATGGAGGAGTGACGCAATGAATTTGCATATGTAGTTTATATTTCTCATGTTTGCTACTTAAGATTGTTATATTTCTTTATCTATCACATCAATAATTATATTAGTATGTGGTGGTTATGGTTCAATATGTCAAATTTTGAGAAAGTTTGTTGTTCTATATCCAAACCCTACGATGTGTAGGGAGGCAATCCTACCTTCATGTGCACCATAGGGTCTGAATGAGTTTCAAGTCCAAATGTCGCTAATATTCTCTATTCATGGATTGTTTTTTATCCTAGAGAAGAAGAAGATAATAACAATACCATTTGGTCATATAAGGCATCTAGAAAATCTTGACATTGGAGAAGATCATAGTAGGTCACACATATTGGAGAAAAAATAGTCAGTGATTGAAGAGAAATCCCCAATTGAGAAGTTACCCTGACCTTAGATGCCTAGAGTGCAGAATCACCCACCTATTTACCGATTGCCCTAGAAGAAAACCACCCTCTAGCTCGGCAATCATGCCATCAGTACCATTGGGGTTGTTTAGAGTTGAAACACTTGATGGAGAGGGTGCGCCTATCCTGTTGCATGTTATGACTTGGAGCACAGACAAAGCATGCCAACATATCACTGCCTGGGCCTAGTAACTTAGATGTAGTCTCAATCAGAAAAAGAAGTCATAGGCGAAGGAGAAAGAGAACTGAAGAGAAGATCACACTTAAAACAGACAGAGCCATGATGCTAACCATAAAGAAAAAGGTCATAGGCATAGAAGCAGAAACATCTGCTCCAAAGATTATGGAAAATGGGAGTGCCAAAGTCAACCCAAAGTGCCAAGCCATAGAGAAGGTCAAGGGGTGGGTGAGAGAAGTCCAATAGCACTTAAAGGATGTTGATCCCATCCTAGAAGATGAAATCGATGAGCTCTCTAGTGTGAGCGCGTTTATTTTGCCTATGCAATTGAAGTCAAGAGACGCACCTACACCTTGAGTAGTACTACATAGACAAAGCTTAAGTGACATGGGCCACCAAACTAGTTAGGGCCATTAGCCAAGAAACACAAAATTAGAAGGGTAGCAAGCATATATGACAACCTTCTTACGACACTAGTGACAACCCCTGTGACTTTGTGCTTAGGAGACTTGCTTAGGCAGCTCCCAACGCTGTGGCAAGAATCGAAGCAGTGGGTGGAAGAACCAACCAAGCAAGAGGCAATTGACCTACATGACCATGATGCAGTGACTCAAATACCTAGCCTAACGTTGCACTCAATGCCCAAATCCTTACATGTTAATGCCTTTTGGGAGGACAAAGAAATGCATGCAATCTTGCCAATCTTAGGACTAGGAGACACCACGAGGAAAGGGATAGTGGACACGAGAGCTGGAGTTAGTGTACTTAGCCACGCAGTCCTCCAGGCTTAGGGTAACCCACCTGTCAAGAATACTAGGTTCAATGCCACATTGGCCAATGGAACAAAAGTTAGGCCATTCGAAGTGTTGAAGAATTGGTTGCTATTGAAGATCGTAGGAATCTGGTTCTCAGTTGACTTCATTGTAATGAAGGGAGTTTACTACGACATCTTGTTGGGCCGGCTCTAGATGTGAAATGCACGAGTTATAAAAGATTGGGGCAATAGTCTGATCTTCTTGAGCAACCAAATAGAAGTAGTAAGAGTAGAGAAACAATTGGAAGACAATGCCAATCGACCTAAACGCCATCTCCATTATGCTAAAGGGTGATGCTCAAGCTAGAAAATCTTATGGGCCGATGATGAAATATATCCCTAGCCCTAAGGATGAGTGAGATTAGATGCATGTGCTAGCCACCATTGATCTGCCATTCTCGGACAAGGAGGAAGAATACAAGAAAGCTATCAAGACAGCCGATGAGCCCATTTTTTACAGTGAAGGAAGTGAAAAACAAGGCATCAAGAGGAAATACGCAAGGCAAAAAAAAGGAAAGGTGCCCTACAAAAGAGTGGGCCCTGAGGAAATCTAAAAGCATGGGAACAACCACCAGGAGTCCAAGACGCAACCATGGAAGCCAAAAGCAAGAAGGTGTAGATTTAAATATAAAGGTGCAACCAAAACTTCTGTAAAAGAGTGCCAGGCTCCCTCATGTGCAATTTGTAATCATGAATGGGCAAGAGGACTAAGCTAGGAAGAGAGGAGCACAAATGGGAAAAAGGGCCTAGGCAGGGCCATGTAAAAAAGGGGATAAGGGGATGACCGCCCAAAAGGGATTTAGGGTTTTGTATATAAAGTTCAAAAAGTGAATGAAAGCTCATTCTTTGGTGTGTGGCAAAGTGGATTCTTCTTCTTCTCTTCTTCTTTTCTCTTTCCTTGCTTGCTTTGGAGTGCTTGAGAGAGGGAGTGTGAGTGAGTGAGGGAGTGAGTGCATGAGGGTGAGAGATCTTGGAGGTGAAGCCCTCCACCATCTCCTCTCTTCTTCTTCTTCTTCTTCTTCTCTTCTCTTCTCTCATCTCGCACGTGGCTATGGAGGATGGAGCTTGAAGGAAGAGGCTTGAGGATGCTAGAGTGTACATAATGAATCATGGAGCTATTGGAGTGCTTGAGAGAGAAAGCAACTCAATCGAGCATTAAGGTAAACTCAGTACACTCATAGAGAGGGATAGTGCATCAACTATGTGAGAGATAGCCATTAGTGCTTGCTTGAAATGCTTGAATAATAAGCAGTCCATGGGTCTTGGCAGTTGACCTCTACATTTTGGTTTTGTTATCGGGACCATCGAATTCAAGCTTGAGCGCTTGCACGCTTCAAATCGAGCATTGAAGTAAGGGTTTCATCCCCAAACTGAAGCTTGAGATAGATAGGAGGTTTTGGGTTTTTTAATCCATGCTACAAGTAAGTATTTTTGGTTTTTGATTATTAGTTGAGTAGGAGAAATCAACTCAGTACTTTGCTTTTGATTTTTGTCACATTTAGAGTAGGATGGGAGGGAGAAATCAGAGTGGGAAGCTTAAGGTTCACTGCTGTAAAATAGTCCTGAATAGGGCAATAATTGGGAAAAATAGGAAAAAAAGAGTGCTTAGATGTCTCAGAGTCATAGATGGAGTGATCGGGAAGGCTAAGGTGTTGGCTAGCAAAGGTTTAAGGTCCTGGGTGACCAAGGAAAACCCCATTTACAGTCCTAGTTGTATGTGTGTGTGTGTGTGTGTGTGTGTGTGTGTGTGTGTGTGTGTGTGTGTGTGTGTGTGTGTGTGTGTGTGTGAGCTTGTAGGTCACAAGTCTACGTCAGATCAATCGGAGCGTATCGGGGCATTCTACGAGATTTAGGTACAGGATGCCCTTGGCCTACACCTCAGCTTGATTTCTGGAAGTTTTTGTAGGCAGTGGCAACATCAGAGGTGAGATTTTTGGACAAAACGTGAGAATTGTATCCGGTGTTGTGGGTTGATTGTAAGACCTTGACTGACCCTGATTGAGCTAGATAGAACTGTGCAATGAAAAACTCTAGAAGTCAACAAGCAATAGTTGGTGAATGAACAAATAAGATGCTCAAACCCAGCAAGAACACCACGATAGACCTATAGAGGACATCATAGTAGACCTCGAGGAAGAGAGGAAGCTTGTGCCAAAGCTTGGAAATGTGAGAGATCCAGAGAGAGCTAGCCTTAGCAGGCAAGAATTGATTAGAGAGCGAGAGAGCGCTAGAAGGGGACCTCAAACTGAGCGAGCTTCTAACGAAGCAGCTACTAGATAACATGGTAGCAGAGCAAAGCACTACAACGTTAACAACATCATTACTAGCGGGGTTAGAAGTTAACCAAGACTCTAAGAGCCAATCAAAAAATCTTGTGGTGGTGAAGTAACTGGACAAATACCAAGCAAACGACGACTTGTACAGCTTTGCGAAACAATTTGAGTAGGTCTACAAGGCCAACAACCTAACCGATCCTACTCAATGCTCACGAGCTTTTGAACTGTGCTTAGGTGACAATGGCCAGACTTGGTACACGAGTTTGGATGCTACAGAGCGTGCCAATTTTAATAGCTTGAAAAATCTCTTCATTAAGAGATTTTTCAAACCTAAGTACTCCGATAACTTGCTAGTGTGACTCATGAACGTCAAGCAGAGAGAGAAAGAGGATATTCGAGATTATGTAACCCATGTGAGGACCCTCTTCAAGAGAATCCCCATGGGCGAGAGACCAACCGAGAGAGTGGTATCCACATTATTCATCAATGGAATACAAAGTGAAGAGCTCTACAAAGCCTTGGTTGACAACTTAAGCTTACAACGAGACACACTGGCAAGGGTCTTTGAAGAAGCTATTAGAGTGGATGACCAGCTCAAGGAAAGAGGCTCCATAGGCTTGGATCAAGAAGAGTCCAGTGCTAGGAGTTCCAAGAGGGCCTCAACACCGAGTGAGAGAGCAAGAGGCACCAGAGGCTTGGATTGAGAAGAGTCCAGTGCTAGGAGTTCCGAGAGGGCCTCAACACCAAGTGAGAGAGCAGACCCAAGCGCGCAGGACAAAGGGAAGGGCACGAATTTGGGACATAGCCAAATTATAGAAGATGATGAGAGGACCAACACACCCACATGTCTAATGTGTGCATTGTGGTGGAAACCACTTGCCAGTTGAGTGTCAGGACGACCCTAGGTCATAACCTTGCACTAATTGTGGTAGGTTCGACCATGACACCATGCATTGTCGATTACCATAGAAGCTCCCATACCCGTAGCCTTACAGTCAACCCTACCTTGCGAACATGCCACTGAACCTCTTTGGAAGGGGAGCCCCATTGTCTCTCTAAACACCTAATAATGCCAATCCATCCATCCCTAGGATAGAAATAAATCCTACACGTATCCCTAGACCACCTGGACTCTACATGACCCACCCACCACCGAGTGACGCTCCAATTCACTATGTGGATGAGCCTAGCAGTGACGAGCCTTATGTAAACCCATACATGTCGTACGATGAAGAAGGCAACACAATCCTTATGAACTACCGACTAGTATAAGAAGAGGGAGAGGCAGAGGCCTAGGAGCAAAAATCCAAGAGCCAATAGTGTGTTGGACTTGCGATCACCCACGACAGATTTCTTTGCGTTGCCCCGAGAGGGAGCAAGCAAATAGAGATAAGGCTGACCTGACGTGCACTGAGTGTGGAATCACTCATCTCTTTGTCAATTTCCTTAGGCAGAGGCCATCTTTTGGTTCTTCAAACAAGCCATCGGTTCCATTAGGGTTGTTCATCAGTGTCAAGGCCACACCTATCCTGTTGCATGTCATGGCCCACACGTAGACGAAGCATGCCAACATATCATTGCTAGGGCCTAGCAACCTTGACGCAACCTCACTTGGAAAGAAGATGTGAAGACGAAGGAAGAAAAGAACAGACACTAAGGTCACCCTCAAAGCAGAAAGTGCCACAACACTGCCGGTTGGAAGGAAAGTGCCACAACGCTACCGGTTGGAAGGAAAGTCATTGACGCAGAGGAAGAAATGTCGGCCCTACGGACGGTTGAAAAGGGAAGTGCTAAGGTCAGGGAGTACCTCAACCCGAAGCGCCAACTCGAAGACATCAAGAAGGTGAAAGAGTGGGTGAAGGAGGCCCAGGAGCACCTAAAGGATGTTGAGCCCATACTAGAAGACGAGATCGATGATCTCTCAAGCATAAGCACACCAATCTCTCTCCTACGACCAAGATCAAGAGGCTATGGCACCACAAGTTGGGCCACCTAGATAGAGTCTAAATGCTCTAAGCTAGCAAGCCAATCACGGCCATTGGCCAAGAATTGCAGACTTAGAGAGACAAGTGACTAGAAACCTCCTCAATGCAGTGGTGACCGCCCTTGTAACTCTAAGCTTAGGCAACCTGCTTAGGCAACATCCAACGCTATGGCTAGGGCTTAAACAGTGGGTTGAAGAACCAAATGATCCAATTACCACAAAATTGTCTGAGCACGATGTAGAAACTCAAATATTGAGTCTAACGCTGCACTCCATACCTAAATCCTTGCATGTTAATGCCTTTTGGAAAGGCACAGAAATGCATGCAATCCTGCCAGTCTTAGCACTGGGGACCATCGGGATCGTGGACATGGGGGCATAAGTGAGTGTGATAAGCCATGCAGTACTCCAAACTTGGGGTAACCCACCAATCGAGACTACTAGGTTAAATGTCATATTGGCTAACGGAATGAAGGTGAAACCGTTTGGAGTGTTGAAATTTTGGCTAGTGAAGATTGTAGGAATCCAATTTTTTGTTGACTTCATAGTCATGAAGGGAGTAGACTATGACATCCTGCTAGATCGACCCTGGATGCACAATGTGAGGGTCGTAGAGGCTTGGGGCAACGATCTTATCTTCCTAGGCAATCGAATGGAGGCCGCAAGAGTGGAGATGGACACATGGAAGACTACTCCTATCGACCTGGATGCCATCTCCACCATGCTGAAGGGCGATAGACAGACTAGGGGATCCTATGGGGTCCTTTATCAACAAGTATATCGCGTGCCCTGAGGATCTCTTAGACGAGCATGAATGGCAATGGTCGAAAGTGCACGATTTAAACTTGAGATACAATTGGGCCTTAATCCTCAACCAGTAAGAAGATATGTCAAAACCTAGAGAATGATAAGCAACCGGACAAAGACAGATCTAATGATGAATATGAGGATTGTTGTTCCTTCAGTGATGAGAGCAAAAGGAAAATCGATAACCGAGAATATGACACTGGGGGACATATGATAGAATAGATACGAGTAGACCCCAAACCATGTAAGCAGAGTGCCCTTAGAGTAGCGAAAGGAGTCCAACACAAGGACTATGATTGAACTTGGTTGGAGCATATAGGTGCAAATCGACTACGAGCATGCATGCCTAGCTCCATCGAGTGACACACCATTACTGTCAACAGACTCACCTTCTGAGCTACGACCACCAAGAGAGAGCCCCTTTTCTAGCGAAGACGGAGAGTTTGATTCTGAATCTGAAGTCAACTCAAATAGTGATCCTGAAATACCTCGACCCCCCAAGACTAGACACACCAAGGGGGACCTGCCCGTCCACCTAAGACGCTGACCGTTAAGGGAGGAACAATGGAAGCTACCTAAAGAAACATAGATAGAAGAACAACAGAAACCTCAAGACCTACCAAAACAATTCGTGAAGTTCAAAAAGGGAGACATGGTGGTGATCTTGCAAGGAGCCAAATGACAGGGGCAGGCAAGTAAACCAATCAAGGGACCTGCCAAGGTCAAGGAGGTAAATTTAGCTAGGGAAGGGGAGATCCCACAACATGTCTTTATAGCCAATGACTTGACTAAGAAAGAGGAAGCGGGTCTCATTGCTCTCTTGCGGGAGTATATAGATGTCTTTGCTTGGTCCCTAGAAGAGCTCAAAGGGGTAGACTCGAGTGTGGTGACTCACAACATACCCATGACACCTGATGCAACACTAATTAAGCAGTGACCATATCTCATAAATCCAAAGCATGCCCATGTTGTCAAGGAAGAAATCAAAAGCTAATGAGAGCAAGATTCATCTACAAAATTGAACACACAGACTAGGTTTCCCCCATAGTCATCGTATTAAAGAAAAATGGAAAGATTAGAGTGTGTGTGTCAATTACAAGAAGGTAAACGCAAGTACAAAGAGAGATAATTACCCACTGCCGTACGCTGAGCACATGCTCGAGAGAGTGACTGACAAAGAGGTCTACAATTTCTTGGAGGATGACTTCTCTGGATACAATCAAGCGCAAGTACATCCTAATGATAGGCATAAAATCGCAGTCACCATGGAATGGGGCATCTTTGCCTACATAGTCATGCCTTTTGGGTTGACTAATGCGCCAACCATCTTCCAATGACTAATGTGTACAATATTCAAAGACATGCTAAGGAAGGAGTTAGAGGTCTTCGTGGATGACTTGTGTGCCCACTCTACTTGGCAATAACACTTAGACAGACAGACTCTTTGAACATTGTTAACTATACCGTCTCTCCTTGAACCCCTTGAAGTGCCAATTTTGGGTGAAGCATGGATGTATTCTAGGATGGTGTCAAAGAATGGCATTGCCACAGTTTTTTCGAAGATCAAGATCATTGTCGATCTTCCACCCCCAACTAATTTCAAGGGTGTTCGGTGCTTCTTAGGATATACAGGGTATTATCGACGGTTCGTGTTGAACTATGCATTGATTGCTAGACCTCTATACAAGATGTGAAGGGGATGCAATGGCAGTGGAGAAGGAGAAGAGGAAGATGCGGGAGAGAAGAGCACACACAATGTAGGTGTTGTCCAACTAAACTGATAGCCTTATTGCACTATCATATTATATATGAATAAAGAATGGGCGGTCACAGTATACATGGGTAGGCCCAGAAACCTTTTACCCCAACAACCTCCCACTAAAAGGCCAATGTGGCTAGGGAGTGAAAACAAAGAAAAGAAAAGAAAAAGACAAGGTGAGGAATCGTAACATCTCACCCAACGCCCAATCGGAAAGCGAGCTGTGCAAGAAGTGTCAGGAACCTTTGCAGAAGAAGAGTCAAGCATCCCCGAGTCCATGACATCTAGGAGATAAGCGATCCCGTAGCTCCATACAACAGAGCAATCCAAGAATGCTTCTCATGAAGCAAGCACAACTCATTAGTCCACGGCTATAAAGCATCAGAGTCACGCATAGCATCACCGTGGTGCATATAAGACAGCGGAGAGCAGTCAAACTCTCTAGAGTCAATCACTGAAAGAGGGCCAACATCCCGGACACTCGTCCAACGGGGTCTCAAGACTACATGTGACCTTAGCGAAGCAAAAGACTAACATATGGCTGGCTATCTAGCCTGCAAAACTACAAGAAAACAGCTCTCATGAGCCTGCAAGGGGTCTAGCAATTGACCACCAACATCCTGACCCTGACTGCTATGCATAGCTATGTCATTTGGGCCAATAAGTGCCTCATTTTCAGCATAAACAACTTGCTGTAATGGCACTGTAGCTGCTATAAAATCAGTCATAAAGCGTACTGAATGCTCATCAAGAGGGCTAAGAGGTGTCTGCCTCTCATAGAAGACAGCATGACGGTTGCGTATGACCTGCTGGGCATCCAAATCCCATAATCTATAGGCCTTAAAGTCACCATCTCCAATCCAAGAGGATACATCTACGTGACATAGGCTCATGTGGCATACGCATAGATGCTTGGCAACCAAACATCCTCAAGTAATCATAGGAGGGTTGCATACCACTCCATGCCTCATGGGGTGTAATACCATCCAAGGTCAAGCACGATGTCCTGTCAACCAAATATACTGCTGTCATAAGGGTCTTAGCCCAAAATCCATAAGACAACCCAGCTGTGGTAAGCATAGAAGCAACCTTTGCCTGTAAGGTTAGACACATGCCATGAGCAATCCCATAATATCGTGGGCACAAGAAATCAATGCCATACTGCTGACAAGATGTCCAAAAGCTGGGAGAGAGAGCATGACTCTCATAATCCATCTACAAGCACCGAGGCCTGCTACCAGCAGAATCCATAAACATGTCAAGCATAACTGCAGTATCCTCAATCTGCACCAAGGGAAAAGCCCAAACACGATGGGTAGCATGATTAACAAAGGTCACAAAGTACGAAGCTCCACCAAATGACTGGGAAGGCATAGGTCCATATACTACACAATGGACAAAGATCTAGAGGAGCATGCCTCATATGATCACCAAAAGACAAGGGAGCTTTGCAAGGACCAAGAGTACAATCAGGGCAAGCATCAAGATCTGTAAGTGACATAGGAGGCAATAATGAGTCTGAATGAGACAAGATCTCCATCTCTCTGTGGTGCATATGGCCTAGGCGATAATGCCATAACAATGCATGTGGTATCTGGATAACTGCAACCATAGAATCTCCCACATGAGAGACATGCATTGGGTAATGAGAACCAACTCGAGAACCTCTGGCCAAAACCAATCAACCATGACAGATCTTCCATGACCTATCCTGAAGAGAAACAGAGTAACCTGCATCATGCAACTGACTGATAGAAATCAGGCTCTTACTGAGCATGGGAGCATGTAGAACATCCCTGAGGATAAGAGAAGTCCCATTAGGCAAAGCTAGGTGTAGGTTCCCTGTACCAACAATAGCATAAGTCTGCTCAAGGCCCAGATCAATACATCCATCAACCTCCATGTAAGAAGAGAACCATGCTCTATGAGGGGTAACATGACAAGATGCCATAGAGTCGAAAAGCCAATCAAAGGCATGGGCCTGATCATTGAGCAAGTAAGTTGTAGGGAAACTAGATGATAGGAGGACATGCTCAACTGCATCATCATGGGTAACTGCATGTACCTCACCACTAGAAAGAGTGGTAATACCTACTGCATCACTGACTCTCTACTCATGTCGAGTCCGTCTCTGTCTCTGTTGCTCTCTAATCCGTCTAAAGCATTTTCTTTGAACATGCCCAAGCTTCCCACAATGGAACATCTAAAGTAGAAGAACCTATAGAAGATGACAAGGAATCCAAGTCATCATGAATAGGGCTATCCATAGCATCCATGGAGCTCAAGTAGTCAAGGGCTGTCCCAACATAGGGAACCTGCTTATAAAGACAATCATCTGCTAGTACATCACTGGTAGAAGAATGCTGCAAATGCTCATGAAACCTCAATGGATGGGAGGACATAAAGGCTCAATCAAGGATGCAAAAGCTCCCACATGAAGAAGAGTCATAGCCAACTGCATGACATAACCAATCACAATACAGTAAAGCATAAGACATCTATCATAAGAGCATATGATATTCAGCCATAAAATCAGCCCATAACCATATGCATACGCATAGCTCTGTAGTACATCATGCCACTAAGGAACATCCAAGCTAAGTAAAGACCGACAAGTGGCAAAGCATCCTACAAGAGTCAAGCTCTAGGTGAAGCCCAAACATCTATACAACAACATCCAAATAAGTGGCTCTGTAAGGTATATAACAGTAGACCATATGCATAGACGGGTAAGCATACATAGCATGTGCTCTCTAACATGGACGGGCAATAGGAGCCCAACTAGCATAGAAGCTAGACAACAGAGGAGCAAGAAAGCCATAACTATAAATCCCAAGCACTATCCAAGTCCACTGATCAGTAAGTATCCCGCATATCAAATGCAAACGAGCAATCCCAGCTCAATAAGCAATTGCCAAAACAAGGGAGCAATTCACTGCTCAATACTTGTAAGTGCATCCAAGTAATAGCCAAGATCCATAATTGGAGCATCAAATCCCATATAGTATCCAAGGTTGTAACGAAAAAAGCCAAGTCAATGTCCAACTACTCAAGGGAATACTCAAATGAATATCGTGACGAGCTCAAAGTCGTCCCTCGATGATCAATACATCATAGCATAACCCAAGATATACATCCGGAACCAATAGGCATATGTCAAAGCATGAAAGATAGCTTCAGCCCAAGAGTATTCAACATGCATTACTGTTATAAACTGTGTATTTCCAGCCCCAAAATCAGGCCAAAATCATAGCATTACATGTAGCTTCCATCCCCCAATCAATCGGGATGCAATAGGCATCAAACCCGTTATGTAGTCATGCCCAAACAAGCATAGGCATACAAATACATGCTGTCTTAGGCCTAAAAACCATTGCAGAAGATTTTATCATCAGAATTTGGCAAATTTGATATCACCATCGTGTCCGGAGCATGTCAAAACCCCAACTTAGACTCTTACCTTGCTTGAATTGGGTTCCGAATGCCCGAGATATGACAAAAAGAGTGATTTTTGGGCCAGATTTTGAAACACACGCAAAAAAAACCTGAGTTGGCTAGGGGGGTCTGCTGTCCCACGTGTCAACAATGGGGCCCAAAGGGGGCACAATTGGGGGCCAAAGAAGGCCTACACCAAGCCTCAGTAAGCCTTGATAGGCTGGAAGCAAGATCCAAGTGAACGAAGCTCCAAGAGGTGTGAGCTATGGCTGCCCACAACCTGTGAAAACCCTGTTGAGCTGAAAACTAAGTGAGAATGAAGATCTCATACCTCGTGTGGAAGGCTGTGATGAGCTCTTGAAGAGCCGCTTTGATACCAATTGAAGGGGATGCAATGGCAGTGGAGAAGGAGAAGAGGAAGATGCGGGAGAGAAGAGCACACACAATGTAGGTGTTGTCCAACTGAACTGACAGCTTTATTGCACTATCATATTATATATGAATAAAGAATGGGTGGTCACAGTATACACGGGTAGGCCCAAAGGCCTTTTACCCCAACAAGATGTTGATCATATATTCAATGGACCAAGGAATGCCAATGCACGTATGCGGAATTGAAAAAGGCTCTAACCATAGTACCAATTCTACAAACCTGAGATTGGACACTCACATTTCATGTGCACAACAATGCTTTGAAATTCATCGTAGGAGCTATGTTGTGCCAACCTGGTGAACACAACCTGGATTATCCAGTGAGCTTTGCTAGTAGACAACTCACTAAGACTGAAATAAATTACTCAACAACGAAGAGAGAGGGCTTGGCCATGGTGTTTGCCGTAAAGAAATTATGACATTATCTTTTGGCTATACCTCTTACTTTCTTTGTTGACCATCAAGCCTTGTTGTATCTTATTAATAAACCATGTGCTACAGAACACATCGTTAGATGGCTTCTTTTGCTTCTGGAGTTTAACTTCTCTATGGTGGTGCGTAAAGGGAAGCACCATTACATGACTGACCATCTATCTCGCATCCCCCCACGGGAGAAGCAATTGGACAAGGCATTGTGGATGAATTGCCAAATGTGCATCTATTCTACTTATTTAGCGAAAAAGATTTGTTTAGAGCTGACACGATTCCATATTGGGCAGATGACATAGTTCAAGTACTTGAGCACGGACTACCGGAATGACCAATAGAAAAATCCCGACTTACATGGCTCATCTTGAAGATCCAACCATACCAATTAATGGCTGGTCAACTTTGCAGGCTAGGATAAGACATGTTACTGTGCAGATGCGTGTGTGAGCATGAGATGCATAACGCATTGATAGAGGCACACGACGAAATTGCAAGAGGACATTTCAGTGGAACGTGATAGCCCACAAAGTGTTGCAATCCTAATTGTGGTGGCCTACCCTCTTTTGAGATGCGACACAATTTGTGAACCATTATGATGAGTGCCAACGGTAAGGATCACATGGAGCTATATGATCTGCCTCACAGCCCGCTCTTCAATTTGCCAGACTTTTCTTGGCTTGCCATGATGGGTGCTTGCCATGAAGCCATATTTACCATTAGTGTTTTTCAAAATAATTACAAGCAACAGGAAACGACTACATACTTGTTGAACTATGCTTGCAGTAGAATTTTCCCTCCCATTAGTCTATTGATTTCCAATTTTATTAACATTTTCCTCAATCACAAGTTGTTGCATCCTACCCTTACAATGTGTGCTTTTCCTTTATTGTTTTCCTTATATGTTTGGTTTGATTCACCTTAGTCCCCCTTTTGAAATGAGAATTCTTCTTCTTAGGATTAAAGGGTTAGAGGATGAAGGGTCTTCAGCACATAATCTTAGTGTTTTACTTGTGCATGAGCCAGGCATAGAAATTCAAATTATATTCTAAATTAGCATAGCTATCCATATTGAAAGGGTGGATGCCTACATGCGTAATGTAAGTGAGCACATCAAGCAAGAAGTCACTGGAGTCCACTAGGCTAGCAACATGCAACTGCTCCTCAGTGAGGATGCGATCTAAATAAGGACAGAACTAGAGAGTTCAACAACTAATGATCACAACTTGGTTTGCTCCATAGGTTGTAGCTTGGCCTCATGTTCAATGGGTTGGGTTGTAGTTTCAGTTGTCGTGCCACTAGATGCATCTGAGATTTGAGGGGTATCATCATCATGAGATTTGGGCGTTTTATCAGTAGCAAGTTGTGATTTTGAACGATAGATTGGTTTAGGCGTTGCTAAGCTAGGTTTTAGTTGTTCTAATGGACTTGGTGGCCCACTTCTCTTGTGGTATGAGTGTCTCTAACTCACAGTTTCGTGTGGCTAAGCTTAAGGGTGGTGTTTGAGTAGCAGTTTTGGTTGTTTTGGCTTTAGGTAGCCAAATCTAGGGATTACCCTCATAGTAGCCTTGTGCTTGCAACATGATTTTGGGGACTCATTGTGGTTTGACCATGCGTCGTTGTTTATAGTTTCGTCTTGGCTTCCTAGGTTTCGAGTGTGGGCCCTTAGCGCTGCGAGAGCATGGGTGTTTGCCTCGAGGTGGTAGTCCTTGATGCTTAGGTACCCATTTGAATTGTGGTTTCTTGGCATTAGTGTTGGGTTCTCTATCGGTGGCTTTGCGGACTTGGAAGAAGTCATGCTGCCCTTGCTGAAAGGTGTCACTATTCGGATGTTGCCTATGGTTAGGTGGATACATTGCGACTCGTAGTCGATAGTACAATGAGCTTGCTTCTTGAAGGTTTGTCCTAATAGTGATTTTGTGCTTGCATTCTTAGTGTTGGGCAACACATAGAAGATTATTGGCATGCTTTCAGACTCGATAGAAATTGCAACCTTGCACTTTTCCAAAAATGTGTAGGATTGGCCTCCATAAGGGGTGAGCTTAGCATTAGTGGGCTGCAACTGCAGTTTGCCAAATTGGGTTCAATGGTCATGGGTTAAGATATTAAAATTAGCTCTTTCATCGATCAATGAGTTGATGTTGCATGTGTGCTTAGGAGTGACCATCATTCTTAGGTAAGTTGGTGCTACTGCTTCCTCATCCTCACTATCCATCTCAGTGATAGTGGCTAGTCGAACGTGGACAGGGGGTGCTAGCATTAGGGGCTCGTGTAATGGGTGCGTGGGAGGGAAGTACTTCTTTATGCGGCTGCCATTGAAGAAGCATATGCCCTCACCTTCTAGGGTTTCAAGTTCTACGTTGCCAGTTCGGTTGATGGTTTGGACCTTAAAAGATCCTAGCCCCCCGAAACTTTAGCTTTTGCTTATGTCCTTTGACTAAGTACAACGGTACTAAGTCACCTTTTTTGAATTTGCATTGCTTGACATGCTTGTCAAACCAACGTTTGCATCTTGCCTTTTCACATATTAGTGCATGGGTGGCTAGAAGTTGGGTTTTAGATAAGCATTCGAGTTCAATCAAGCATTTTGACCATGCCTTCTCTACATACAATCTCTCTTGAAGCGCTATCCTGAGGCTTGGTACAAAGAATTCTAGGGGAAGGATTGCCTCTATACCATATGTCAGTCTAAAGGGGGTCCGTCCATCTTGTAAGCCATATAGTAGGCCCACAAGGTTGCCATCAGCTTGTTATCCCAATCACTGCATGAAGTAGAGATGACTTTGTTCATGACCCTTATTAAGATTATATTTGTGGGTTCGTCTTGACCATTTGCTTGAGGGTAATAAGGTGAGGATTTATAATGGATGATTAGAAAGGAGGACAGGAGGTGAGCTATCACTTCGTTGATGAAGCGTGTGCCTTGGTCGCTAATTAGTTTGATGGGGCAGCTGAATTGTGAGATCACTTGCTCCCATAGGAACTTAGCGATGGTCCTAGCATCATTCTTTCTTGTAGCTCGTGCTTCTGTCCATTTTGTTAGATAATCGGTGGTCACAATGATGTATTTGGCTTGTGAATACTATATCACATGAGTAATGGGTCTGATGAAGTCAATCCCCCATTTCTTGAAGGGATGACTTTCTATACTTTAAAAAGAATAAGGAGAAAATGCTTGCTTTGAATAAATGAAATCCTTGAAGTGAAAATTGGGTTACAATTACTTTGTCTTCTTATAGAGAAAACGATCTTGCAAATGAACTAATGGAAGCTTATTGTGCTATAACAGGAGGTAGAAATGACAGGACATCAAGATTGTGCCCATTGACTTCCATTCATGGAAGAAGAGGGAAGACGAGATGGTATTGCCCTCGAGAGTTAGGCCTATAATCAACTGAAGTTCAGGACCATTCATAACGTCGACAATGTAGTGGCCTAAGAGGAAGCAGCCAGAAGGATTGTAGAACAATGCAACCTTGCAAAGTAGGAGGCCAACTACAATCGGTTCATAGAGTTCTTGAGAACCTATTACGTTGATAGAGCATGCAGTGACACTGTGACCATGGGCAGAGGTGAAGAGGCCAAACAGGTGCAGGTAGAGCTGAGCAAGGCATTAGTGGAGAAGAAACTGGGGCTAGCATACAAGGTGAAAAGGAGACAAAAAAGGGATGTCTATGCCATGCTCAACATGAACAAGGACCAAGTCCTTGATCGCATCAGCACCCAGGATATCCCCAATCCTGAA
The DNA here is from genome assembly GCF_053477565.2 of Lygodium microphyllum. Classification (NCBI taxonomy): domain Eukaryota; kingdom Viridiplantae; phylum Streptophyta; class Polypodiopsida; order Schizaeales; family Lygodiaceae; genus Lygodium; species Lygodium microphyllum. The sequence goes on from NC_141139.1 coordinate 80,606,945, forward strand.
GTGAGACTCCAAGACAAGGTCATCCATTGTTCTCAAGCCAAAGATACAGCTCACTCATGCACAGGTTTGAAGTAACTCTATTGGAGAGCCTAGTAGCCCATTCACCCGACGAAATTGACTAGAATGGCTATGTGCAAAAGACAATGGACCAATCTGCCAGAGCACTAGTCTCAGGGAGCAAGCCAACTAGCAAAGAGTCCCTAGCATCAAAATCTAGAATAGAAAGAAAGAAACATATTGCTGCAAAAGCCTCATTCATAGGATTTGGTGGAATATTGACAGGCCTCATCTAGGGGGTAATGGGAGAGGTGGGAGGCGAAGAAGAAGTAGGAGAGACACCCAAAAGGACGCTGCCTCAAGAATATGAATAGTCCAATGAAAGAATAGTAAGCGAGAAGGAAGAACAAGAGACACAATCTAGCCATGGAGGGATTAAAAGGCCAAAGGAGAAGACTCCCCAGAAGCGGCAGCAAGAAGTTGGGGAGAGGCTGACAAAAAATGAAAAGGCTAACTTGTAGAAGGTACAAAAAGAGTCAAAGAAGGCTGAAGAAGAGAAACAGAGGAAGGAAAAAGTCAAATTGCAAAGGATCCAAGAGGAGTCTAAGAGAGCCAAAGAGGAGAGAAAGAGGAAAGCAAAAGAAGAAGTAGACAAGCTACGAAGAAAGGAAGATGAAGACATGGCTCTAGCAATATGCATGCCCTCCAGGTAGTAAGAGAAGCTGGCTGCCATGAGCCCACATGAGGAGAAGAAGGCCTAAGCACTAGAGCCCAAGTGCTAGAAATTGCAACACCACCAGTAATGGAAGGCAAGGATAAGAGCCCTTTATATCAAATCCCATCCGTTTTCATGCCTGCTACCCCATTCACCACATCCGCCCAGGGCACCTCAACTAGGGTGGATAGAAGCAACCTCATGGCATGGGTGCAGTACTTAGTAAGTAAGGTACAAGAGATTGCACCTACACACAATAAAGGAGCCCCTGTTGGCAGGAACCAAGAGACCAACTGCAAATACTAAATCAAGACAAGACACAAAGAAGCTAAAAATAGAGGCATCCACAATGTCCATCCCTACAACAATTCCCCCATCCATGGGCTACAATGAGTATATTAAAGAGCTCCTTTCACAGCTGGAGAAGGCTAAGGAGGAAAAGGAAATTGCAATGGTTGAATTAAAAGTGGAAAGAGAGACAATGGTAGCCTTTCAGCTAGAGAGGACTCACCAAGTGGCCGATTATTGAAAAGAGATACGAGAGCTGAAGGTTGCAAAAGAAAGAGACAAAGACAAGTAGCAAGCAAGACTCCAAAAGAAGCACAAGAGCTAATCAGCTTACAAAGGTAGTACAAGCTACTCATCTTGCAACACGAGGACCTCGTAGAGTAGATGAGAAGAGTTCAAGAAGCCATGGACCAGCTCGCAACAAGAGAACCAGAAAGAGCTCAGGTAGGAGGAAAGCATCAAAGAGAGGTGGAAGAAATGAGATATAGACTGCTAATGGGAATCGAGGAGCTAGGAAGGCTAGAAAAAGAGATTAAGTACTTAGAGGAGGAGAAGGAAAAAGCAACTCAAAAGTGGAGAGAGCAAGAGCCAATCATATCGGCCTTAGCCCAAAGACAAAGGGAGAGCCTAGAATAGATGAAACAGAAGGCCGAAGCATGGGTGACCCAAAGCGAAGGAAGGATAAAAGACCTAGCAAGCCGTTTAGCCCATGTAGAAGGTGAGAGTTTAGTAGAGAGCAAGACAGAGGCTACAACCACGAGATTGGAAGCCCAACAATGTGCCTTCCTCAATACCATCTGAGACATCACACAGACAGACGAGGAGGAGGTCGTTGAAATAATAAAGAATAAGCTAGAGATTGCTCGTAGAGCCATAAGATATGGACTGTGTGCCCAATCGCAAGGAGAGGGAACCAGTCTAAGCCAATAGGGGCAATGAGAGCATCTGCTAAGGACAAGGCTGACAATCCAAGAGGTGGAGCTATTAGGATTTAAGGAGGAGTAAGTCCCATGACCACCCTCTCCCAGATAGTAAGCCCATCAAAACGTACAACCTGAAGATGCAATGGTTGAGGGAAAAGAGGAGGCTAGGGAAAGAAGGAAGAGGCTACTAGAGCACACACAATGATTCACTAAGTGCAGTCGTCCATTTTTGTTAACAACTCCTCTGAATATACGAATGAATCTAATAGACCATATGCAAAGTAGGACCTTCCTTAGTAAATTGCTTAAGTCCCCAGTCTCCCCTTCTCATGATCTGGAAGCCGAGGATTAGCTCGTGATGCATGTTTAATCTTTTTGTAAAAAAGAAAGGAGCAAATAAAGCCAAAGAAAAGAAATGATTAAAAAAAGTATGAATATAAGAGCAAGGAAAGAAAGAAGATTAAATAGAAAGCGAAAAAGCACACCTCATTTGATGAATGCCACAATTACTGCACCTAGGGGTCCTCAAGTTAGGCATGTTCAATGGCCTTGGTCGGTTGTTTAACCCCCTAACCCAATTTGTTCCCTACTTCAAGCTTAGGGCACATCAAGGGCAGGACACACCTAGGGAGGTCACACTTGAGACCTGTCTCCCTAAGCCACACTCACCGCACTTTCCCCATACATAAACTGGGTCCTCAAGTGTGGGACAATACCCTAGGCTTTTGCAGTTGACCTAGCTCCGAGTTCACTAGCATAGACACAATGCACTACACGATAAGATAGAGACACCCCTAGACAGTGAACTTTCTTTTCCTTTTCAAGTAAATGCGGATGCAACCAATTACCGACAACGGAGACCCACGTCACCCACTCAAAGTACCCTTAGCCTCCACAACCTCAACCATTTTGGCATGCTTCTCTCCCATATCCAAGCCCCACAAAAGCCCCATTACCAACCCACAAGGTTGTTGGGATAAAAGGCCTTTGGGCCTGCCCGTGTACACTATGACCGCCCATTCTTTATTCATATATAATATGATAGTGCAATAAGGCTGTCAGCTTAGTTGGACAGCACCTACATTGTGTGTGCTCTTCTCACCCATATCTTCATTTTCTCCTTCTCCATTGCCATTGCATCCCCTTCAACTGGCATCAGAGCTTTGGATCAGAGCTTAATCGTGGAGCTTGGCCCGATATTACTTCAGCCCGAATTGAAGACCTAAAGCTTGGAGCTTCAATGTCATCCATGGCTTCTTCCCCCCGAGGTAAAATTTCATCTCCTGCCTCTCCATGGCCCTCATAGGCTCTTTGTAGGTGTTCCTTGGCTTCATTGGGCACCTTGTATGCCCCCTTATCCTCAGCATAACCAGCATACCCCATAGTAGCAGCTCACTTTTTTTTTTGTGCCTATTTCAAAATCTAGCTCAAAAATCCCATTTTTTCTCATATCTCAGGCATTCGGAACCCGATTTAGGAAAGATAAGAGTCTAACCTGGGGTTTTGGCATGCTTCGGAGGCAATGGTGATGTTAGATCTACCAAATTTTGATCACAAATTTTTTTGTAATAGATCTAAGTTGATTTACACCAAGAAAATGTCATGCTCTTAGCTTATGTAATGCTCACAAGGCTTGGTATTTGATGCCCAAATGCTTTGGGGATGTTTGTCCAATGTTTTGAGATGCTTTGGGACTTGGTTTGAGCTTCCATAGCTCGATTTATGCTGGGATTTACTATTGTACATTGTTTAGGTAGCAAGGTTTTATCAGGGACGACTTATGTATAATGCTTTTTGTTGACATTTGGTGTCCTATTCGATGTATTGATGCTTAGTCATCATGGTCTATGCTCGTATATGCTATTTGAGAGCTATAGAGCCTTGATTTGGATGCAGACACTTTGTTGTTGGTTAGGATTTATGCTACCTTTATTGACATGTTATTTTACCTCCAGTTTGGTTATGCCTATTGTCTATGGGTCCTCCCAAATACTCGGGATGATATGTTGATGTATTTGGATGATGCCACTTTGATGTTTATGCTCCCGGATGCTTCTTCAGCAAAGAGTAGAGCTCAATTCTTAGTTCACTGTCATTTTTTTTGCAGATAGCATTTCACTTGACAAGGTTTATGCCCCGTGCTACCCATTATGGGACTGATGTCTGATGTGGATGCTTTTGGGTTCGACTACAGTATGCCAAATGTTTGGGCTTGAATTGACTTGCATTTGAGAATTTTGTGGAGAAATTTGCATTTGGTTGGCTTATCACTTATGCAACTTGGATGCTATTTGGCCCTTAATGCCCCAATTATGGATCTTGGATTTACTTGGATGGAGATACATGTTTTGAGCAATGCTTGCTCCATTGTCTTGGCAGTTGGTTATATGAGCTTTCATTGCTCATTGATGCTTGGTTCTTTGCGAGTTACTCATTGATTAGTGGACTTCTTGATAGTGCTTGGGTTTAGCAGTTATGGCTTTGTTGCTTCTGTGTTGCCTAGCTTCTATGCTAGTTGAGTTGCTTTTGCCCATACATGTCAGAGAGCAATTACTCTTTATGCTTACCTAGCTATGCACTTTGCCTACTATCATGTACTTTACAGTGCCACTTATTTGGATGTTGTATAGATACTTGGGCTTCTCCTGGAGCTTGACCATTGCAGGATCTTATGCCACTTACCGATCTTGCATTGACTTGGATGCTACTATGTGGTCTGATGTACTGCAAAGTCATGTTTGCCATTATGATTATGGGCTGATTTCATGGCTGAATACCATATGCTCTTATGACAAATGTCTTATGCTTTATCATACTATGGTTGGCTATGTCATGCAGTTGGCTATGACTCTTCTTCATGTGGGAGCTTTTGCATCCTTGATTGATGCCTTTATGTCCTCCCGTCTATTGAGGTTTCATGAGCCTTTGCAACAGCACGCTTCTACCACTTGTGCTTCTACTGATAGTTGTCTTGATGAGTAGGTTCCCTATGTTGGGACAGCCCTCGACTCCTTGAGGTCCATGGATGCTATGGATAGCCCTATTCATGATGACTTGGATTCTTTGTCGTCTTCTACAGATATATGCTTCCATTGTGGGAAGCTTAGGCATGTTAAAAGAAAATGTTTCAGATGGATTAGAGAGTAGCAGAGATAGAGATGGACTCGACATGAGCAGAGAGTCAGAGATACAGGAGATGCAGCGTGTGTTACCACTATTACTAGTGGTGAGGTATATGTTGTTACCCATGATGATGCAGTTGAGCATGTACTCTTGTCATCTAGTTTCCTTACAACTTTCTTGCTTAGTGATACGACCTACGTCTTAGATTGGCTATTGGATTCTATGGCATCTTGTCATGTTACTCCACATAGAGCATGGTTCTCTACTTATTGGGAGTTTGATGGATGCATTTCTTTGGGCCTTGAGCAGACTTATGATATTCTTGGTATAGGGGACATATACCTAGCTTTGCCTAATGGGACTTCTCTTATGCTTGGGGATGTTTTACATGTTCCAAAGCTCAGTAAGAGCTTGATTTCTGTTAGTCAGTTGCATGAAGAGGTTACTCTATTTCTCTTCAGGATAGGCCATGGAAGATCTGTCATGGTTGTTGCTTGGTTTTGGCTAGAGGTTCTCAAGTTGGTTCTCATTACTCAGTGCATGTCTCTCATGTGGGAGATTCTATGGTTGCAGTTATCCGGATACCACATGCATTGTTATGGCATTATCGCCTAGGCCATATGCACCACAGAGAGATGGAGATCTTGTCTCGTTCAGACTCATTGTTGCCTTCTATCTCACTTACATATCTTGATGCTTGCCTTGATTGTACTCTTGGTCCTTGCAGAGCCTCCTTGGCTTATGGGGATCGTACGAGGCATGCTCCTCTAGAACTTGTCCATTGTGTAGTATATGGACCTATGCCTTCCCAGTCACTTGGTGGAGCATCGTACTTTGTGACCTTTGCTGATCATGCTACCCATTGTGTTTGGGCTTTTCCCTTGATGCAGATTGAGGATGCTGCAGTTACTCTCGACAGGTTTATGGATTCTACTAGTAGCAGGCCTAGGTGCTTGCAGATGGATTATGAGAGTCACGCTCTCTCTCTGAGCTTTCAGACCTCTTGTCAGCAATACGGCATTGATTTCTTGTGCCCAGGGTATTATGGGATTGCTCATGGCATGTGACTGACCTTACAAGCAAAGATTGCTTCTATGCTCACCACAACTGGGTTGTCTTATGGCTTTTGGGCTGAGGCCCTTATGACGGCAATATATTTGGTTAACAAGACGCCATGCTTGACTTGGATCATATTACACCCCATGAGGCATGGAGTGCCATGCAACCCTCCTATGATTACTTGAGAATGTTTGACTACCAGGCATATGTACGTATGCTACATGAGCCTATGTCACGTAGATGTATCCTTCTTGGTTATTGAGATGGCGACTTTAAGGCCTATAGATTATGGGATTTGGATGCTCAACAGGTCATACATAGCTGTCATGCTGTCTTCTATGAGATGCAGACACCTCTTAGGCCTCTTGATGAGCATTCAATACGCTTTATGGCTGATTTTATAGCAGCTACAGTGCCATTACAGTAAGAAGTTTATGCTGAAAATGAGGCACCTCTTGGCCCATGTTAACCCCAACACGAAGAAAGCAAAAGGAAATAAAAAAGATGCAGGGCAAAGGCGAAAAAAGATAGCTCAACTAAAAAAAGAAGAGGAGAAAAGGCCAGAAGCGCAAGGGCAACCTTAAAAGTCCAAGGCAAATGCAAAAGGGGAAAGGTGCATTTTAAAATACAAAGGCACTCCCTAAGATCTTGTAAAAGAGTGCCAAGCGGTGGAAAATTCAGAAAGCCAAAATAGAGATAAAGACAAAGGCCAAGGCAAAGAGAAATAGAAGACAAAGGCGCACGAGGAAAAGCGCAAGTCAAACTATTGTAAAAGAGCGCAAGCGCATCATGGTTTAATTCAAGGAGTGCCGGGCTCTCACCCGTGCAATTTGTAAATGTAGATGGGCGGTGGAAAGGAACCTAGGAAGATAGAAGGACAATGGGAAAAAGGACCTAGGCTACGGTCGGCCATGTAAAAAAGGGAAAAAGGGGATGACTGCCCAAAAGGGATTTAGGGTTTTGTATATAAAGTTGAAAAGTGAATGAGAAGCTCATTCTTGTGTGTGGCCAAAAGTAGCTCTCCTCTTCTTCTTCTTCTTCTTGTTCTTGCTTGCTTGAGCTTGTGCTTGAGAGAGGGAGTGTGAGAGTGTGAGGGAGTGAGTGTGTGAGGGTGAGGGACCGAGGAGGAGAAGCTCTCCATCTTCTCCTCTCTTCTTCTCTTCTCTTCTGTTCTCTTCTCTTGTCTTGCTCGTGGCAATGGAGCTTGGAGCGTGGAGCTTGAGGATGGAGCTTGCTTAACGCTTGCACTTGGATCGTGGAGCTACCGGAGTGCGCGGGAGAGGAGGTAACTCGAACGGCATGGAGGTAAGCTCACTACACTCGTAGATATGGATGGCGCGTCGGCTATGTGAGAGGTAGCCATTAGTGCTCGGCTTGGAACACTTGAAGCAATAAGCGGTCAGTGAGTCTTGGCGGTTGAGCGAAAGCTCCACATTTTGGTTCCGTTTGCCGGGACCAACGAATTCAAGCCTTGAGCGCTTGCGCGCTTCGAATTGAGCATCAAAGTAAGGGGTTTCCCCCGAACCGGTGCTTGAGATAGGTAGGAAGTGAGGGGGTTGAAGATGGTATTCGATCTCCTTGGCAAGTAGGTTTTTTGATTTTTTGAGATTTATGTTATGAGATGGAGTAGTGTAGGTATTTATTTGTGATTTGGATGCATTTAGGATAGGAAAAAACAAAGAAAAAGAAACAAACAGTAGGGTTCTCTGTTGCTGTATAACAGGCTAAAACAGGAAAATAGAGGCACATATCCTTGGAGTGCCGTTCGATTTGAGCACCACAGTGATTCCAGGCATATCTGGCATTCCCTTGTAGTGTCTTGCACCTATCTGGAAGGCGCTGGACGATTCGGTGTAGTAGACATCAGTCTAGAGGCATCGCGTGCAACTTGTGGGCCGTCAGATGCATAGTCAGACCAGGCCGTCTGAGTCGCAAAATCGGACCAGTCCATACTCGGACACTTGGACTCGGACCACTTAGACCAGTCCATAATCGAACGCTCATCGGACAACCGTCCGATCGGACCATCCTGTCCGATTGGACCACTCGGACCAACCTGTCCGATTTTGGAAATCAGACCACTCGGACTCGGACCAACCTGTCCGATCAGACACCTCGTCTGATCGAGGAAATCGGACCCACCCCTGTCCGAATCGGACTAGTTAGAATTGGGCCAGTCCAGAATCGGACTAGTCAAAATCGGACTAGTCTAGAATCGGACCAGTCCAGAATCGAACTACTAGAATCGGACCACTTTGTCCGATCCGATTCCCAGAATCGGACGACTCCGAAAATCGGACCACTTTTTCGATCCGACTCCCAGAATCGAACGTGACCAAAATCAGACCATCGAGCCGATCGGACCACCCAGAATCGGACTCCTAAAAATCGAACATCTGAAAATCGGACAAAAAACTGTCAAAATCGGACAGGTATCTAGAACACAAATTTTGACGCATCTAAACCCCCAAATTGACCCCAAAGGCTACGTAGAGCTAAAGGCACATCACAGATGCATCACTGGGCTAAAATTTAGAGCATGTAGTTCAAAGTTTGGCTATAAACGGTCCTCCAAATTGTGCATGGCTTTTACCGTAACGGCCATGCGGGCTAGGGGGACTGTCCCCCCCCGAACCCCCGCAGAGGGGGCTCTGCCCCCTCCGCACCTCCCCCGAGTAGGTTGGGGAGAAAATGCGCGCCATGAGAGGTCCTCCAAAACAGACCCTAGTGTAGTAATGGCTCTACACGAGCATGGATTCTCACTTGCAAAAGAGCAACCAAAAGCCCGTACCCGAATAGAGACAAACAGAGACCCTAGAACCTCAATTGGCCAATCTAGCCATCCAAGGCAAAAAGGCCACACCACAAGAACACATGTACATTGTGTTCAAACTGCGTCTAGTCGAAGTAAAATGCAGCATCATCAAGCTATCAATGCGAGGATGACTAGACATGACACTCTTGACGAGAGATGTACCTTGAGCAACACTGCACAGATGACCCAAGACATTGGTGGAGAATCCACGTCTGGTCATGCATGTGGAGACTCAAGGGCATATGTCAGAAGGCTTAAATTACAAGCCAAGACCCGGAATATGAAGACATAGTACCACCTGCTTATCTTAGGGTCAAACTCACCGTGAAAAGAGAGCATACTATTGATGCTCTAATTGATGAAGGAGCAGATTTTAACATCTTGACCTATGAATCATGGACCCTACTAGGCCAACCAGAGCTCACACCGACTAGTGCAACTCTTAGCCCTTATGGGGGACACCCACAAGCACTCATAGGAAAGTGCAAAATCCTTGCAACAATTGAAACAGAAAGCTTGCCTATCCTATTTCATGTTCCTCCAAATAGTGCTAGCTGCAGGAAAGAAACCCTCCTAAGAAGACTCTTCAAAAGGGCGACCAAGTGTGAGGCCGACTATGTAGCACAGAGGATACACCTGACACTACCGGGTGTGAGGATAGTCACAACCTTTAGCAAGGGTGACCTCATCAAACCTCGAGGGAAATGCAAGGAAGGTGCTGACGTAACAATCAAGCCTATTAACGAGGGCAAGGACTTGTTGGAAGAGTTGATACAAGCACATGTCAAGCAACGAGAACAAGTGAGTGAGGCCATGCTTGAAACAAAAAGTTTAGGAGACAAGGCCAAGGATGGGGTTTGGACTTACAAATATCGTAGAAGACCACGAAAGAAGCCCAAGCCTTATAGACGAAGGCCATCGACAGAGAGCTAGCACAACGCCACGATGGATATCCAAAGCGTTGCTACGTGCTCAAGGGTATTATGCAGGCAACCGATGGATTTGGGTACCAAAACCCCCTGTTAAACCTTCTTTGTGACTAAAGGCCAGGACGTATTAAGAGCAAAGAAGCGTAGGAGGAGATCTAAACGAAAAACCAAGTCCCAAGTCAAAAACAATGGAGTGACCGAGCCCCTCATGGTCGAAATCAAGAAACCCAACGGGACCAATTGGAGGGTAGATCCTCAGCCTAGTGTGCTTGACAAGCAGACATCAGATGTAATCGTTGAGGATACGCAAAAGCCACTAGTGCCCAAGGAGTGTTGAGATATCGAGCTCCACTCCTGATATGCCAGGGTGACCGTTGTGCATTTATGTCATCGACTTGTCAGTTGTTGCAGATGTAGTTGGTATACCGCCCATGAATAATAGCTAGATGACAGCTATCCTTATCTACTCTAGTTCGTGGCTCAGTTAGTATGCCACCTTAGTTAGTTGAGTTTGGTTTGAGACCCATATATAGGGTTCTTCTATTTCTATGTACTAGAGCTCTTTTGGCTTACACAACTAAGAAGATGAAAATTGTTTTCAGCCTCCACCTTTGTGTGTATTCCCCCATTGTGCAAGCAAGAAAGCTACAAGTGAGACTCCTTCCTTCTCTCCCACAATCTTGACATGGTATTAGAGCCTTGTTCGTGGTAAGGAGCTCAAGAAAGCAAACCAAGCTCGCGGTGTTCTGGTAAGAGGACCAGTGTTGCTTTCATTTTTCTGTTTTGGGAGCAAGTCTCTGCAAGTAGTATAGCCGGAAAGTGCAAGAGTGCATTGTCTCAGGTTGAGACGCCCTTCGTGGTGAAGCAAGAGGGCAGTATATACTACGAGCAAGGGCTTTAGCCCTTGGTGACCCTGTTTTTTTAATTTGAGGCCATTTCGGGGCCTGTTTTGGAGGCGGAAGTTTTCTGCACGCACTCAGGAAAAGGCCCTGTTTTATGCTGTGCGACCACTGTTCTACAGGTCAGTGAAAAGTTACTGTAGAAATTGCATTGTATGCTTGTGCGCAGAGACATTGGGAGTTGCAGAATCATCCTTGTTGCTTGTTGATGCAAAACCGTCACTATGAAGTGACTGTGTGGTCAATTACCACTTTCGTCAGTTTTGCAGATTTGCTCTTGTGAGGTTGAAGTTGTGTTCTTTGCAGTGACATAATTTTTTGCAGTATTCTGTAATGGCGTCTGATTCTCTTTCACAGATTATCACTGAAAAGCTTGACAAGAACAACTTCCAAGCATGGAAGTTTAGAATGACGAATTTCCTTATGGGAAAAGGATATTGGGAATTTGTTGTAGGAAATGAAGAAGAACTAGTTCTTCCTGATATTCCCAATCAACAGCAAATGCAGGCATTTAAAGCATGGCATGAGAGAGCCAGGAAAGTTATATACTGGCTGTCTATCAGCATTTCAGACTCTATGATTGTGCATATTCAAGATGCAAGTACGCCAAAGGAGGCATGGGATACTTTGTCAAAAATGTATAGCACAAATACGCAAGCCAGGAAAATGCAGCTCAAGCAAGAGTTGCACAATGTGCAAAGAGAAAATATGAGCATCAATGACTACCAAATGAATGTGAAGAAGATTGCAGATGCACTTGCTTCCATTGGGTCGCCAGTGGAAGATGATGATTTAGTTTCTGTGACCTTGAATGGTCTAGGAAAGGATTATGCACAGTTTCGAACATCCATTTCTGTCCGTGAAAGATTTCCTGATTTTGAGGAGTTGATTGCTCTTCTAATTTCTGAGGAGCAGAGAAATGGTGCTGCATCTTCTTCAGGAGGAACTTCAAAAGAAGCTATCTTCTACTCAAATGTTGGAAGAGGTAGAGGCAGAGGTAGGGGAGGTCGATCTGGAGGCCGTGGTAGAAATCAGAATATGCAGCAAACTCAAGAAAACCAGTCCTATGGAGGAGGACATGGTAACTCTAGAGGCAGGGGGAGCCAAAGAGGTCGTGGTGGATGGCAAAGAAGACAAAATGCAAACAGTAATGTTGAATGCTATTACTGTGGTAAAATGGGTCATATGGTTAAAGACTGCTGTAAAAAGCAGAATGACATCATGAATGGAAAATTGCAACAAGGGAATTATGCATCTTCTAGTAGACAGGGTGATGACAGAAATGAGCATTTGTTTATGGTACAGCACATGAACAATTCTGTGACAAGTGCAGAAAAAAGCAACGATGTATGGTATGTTGACTCAGGTGCATCAAACCACATGACACGTCATGCAAAATGGATGGAGGATGCAAGGAAAATGAAAAAACCAGGATTTGTGGAGACTGGTGATGATATTGCACATCCTATTGTGCAGATTGGAAAATTTCATTTATCTATGCAGGATGGGAAAAAGAAATACCTGTCCGATATATTTCATGCCCCGAATATCACCAAGAATCTGGTTTCTGTTAGGCAAATGGTTGAGCAGGGCTTGCAGGTCAGATTTAATCCTCATGGATACTTTGTTGAGGATATGAAAAATAAAGGTCGCTTGATAGCAAAAGGAAAGAAGAAGTGCAGAATGTTTACGTTGGATGCAGACATGCCTGAATTAAGTGCAGCAATGTTTGCACATGTGACCGGTGTAGTTGCAGATATTGATATCTGGCATAAGCACATTGGTCATGCTAATGTACATCGACTTAAATCAATGCAGGCCCAAAATATTGTTGTTGGATTGCCTAAATTCAAGGTTGCAAAAATGCATAAGGTATGTGAAGCCTGTCAGTTTGGAAAACAGGCAAGAAAACCATTTCCTAAACATGTTCAAGAGAGTAAGAAGCCATTGGAATTAATCCACTTTGATGTGTGGACTACTAAAACTGCATCTCTTGGAGGCTGTCATTATTTTGTCACTTTTATTGATGATTATAGCAGAAAAGTTTGGGTGTATTTTATGAAAAAGAAAAGTGAAGTTTTTGGGCATTTCAAAACTCTTAAAGCTATGGTTGAAAAAGAAACATGCCTGCAAATAAAATGCCTAAGGTCAGATAGAGGGGGAGAGTACCTCTCAAATGAGTTTGCAAGGTTCCTGTAGGAGCATGGCATAAAGCAGCAATATTCATGCAGTCATACCCCACAACAAAATGGAATTGCAGAAAGGAAAAACAAGCATATTGGAGAGGTATCTCGTGCCATGCTCAATGAAAAAGACTTGCCAAATTTTTACTTGGCTGAAGCAATTGCTACAGTAGTCTACATAATGAATAGGACTCCCACTGCAGCAATACATGGGATGACTCCAGAGGAGAGGTATACTGGTAGGAAACCAGATATTTCTCATTTGAAGATTTTTTGTTACATTGCCTATGTTCATGTGCCAGATGAGTTGAGATCCAAGTTGGATCCAAAAGCTGAGAAGTGCATCTTTATTGGTTATTCTCTACAGCAAAAAGGGTATAGATGCTATAACCCTTCTACTCATAAGTTTACAGTGAGCAGAGATGTTGTTTTTGATGAGATGAGTAGCTGGTATAAACCAGTAAATGTGATTGATGATGTAGATGCACAAAATGGTAATGCTGCACAGAATTCACAGCAGCAGTCACAAAATATTAGTGGACCTGGAGCGTCCTCTAGTAGTGGTTCACATCCTTCGCCATGGACAAGCAGATTGAGATCAGGAGAATCTTCTCAAAGCAATGCAGATAGTGGTATTCAGGTATCACGAAAAGGAAAAGAGAAGGTAGATCAGCCCATGTTTGATGTGAATGCAGGTCACTCTTATGTGGATGGTGAATCCAGTGGCTCAGAACAGAGCATTGATGATGAGTTGGGTATTCCTTCTATTGTAACACATGGAGTAAGGAAGACCAGGGATGTTTTGAAAGCACTTGGGAGTGAACCTACTTTGCGCAGGTCCACCAGAGCTAGATATCTTGTGGATAGGCTGAAATATGATGGATTTACAGCCATTCACTATGCCTATATGGTCAAAGTGATACAGGAACCAGAACCCACTTCTTTTGAGCAAGCCATGGGAAAAGAAAAATGGGAGAAAGCCATGGATGAAGAAATGGATGCATTGGAAGCAAATGCTACATGGAAATTTGTACCTTTGCCTAAAGGTAAGAATGCAATTGGCTGTAAGTGGGTTTATAAGGTGAAGCACAATGCAGATGGTTCTGTGAACAGATACAAGGCAAGATTAGTAGTCAAGGGGTATACACAAACATATGTCATTGATTATGAAGAAACATTCAGTCCGGTTGCAAGGATGGCAATTGTAAGAGCAGTCATTGCTATGGCTGCATCAAAGGAATGGTCTTTACATCATATGGATGTAAAGAATGCCTTCTTGCATGGTGATTTGCAAGAAGAGGTCTATATGGAGCAGCCACCAGGTTATGTTCATGCTGTTCATCCTGAGTTTGTTTGCAGGTTGAAGAAAGCATTGTATGGCTTGAAGCAAGCACCTAGAGGATGGTCTGACAAGATAGGACAGTATCTTGTCATTATTGGCTTTCAGATTTCCAAGGCAGATTTCTCACTTTATGTGAGAAAAACAGAGAAAGGTATTGTGCTACTTGTCATTTATGTTGATGATTTGATTATGACAGGTGACAGTGATGAAGATATCCTTCATGTGAAAATGCTATTGAAGCAGAAGTTTGAGATGAACGATTTGGGAGAGCTACGTTATTTCTTGGGCATTGAGGTGATTAGATCACCAAGTGGGATACGACTCTTGCAGAGGCAGTATGGATTGGACATGCTGTCCAAATATGGGATGATAGGCTATAAGCCTATTTCAGTTCCTTTGGAGCAGAATGTGAAGCTGAGCGCAGATGCAGGTGAGCTTCTGGAAGACCCTACTATGTATAGACACATAGTAGGAAGTTTGATTTATATGACTATTACCAGGCCAGATTTGAGCTATGCTATTAGATTAGTAAGTCAGTTTATGCAGGCTCCAAGGAAACCGCATTTGGATGCGACTAGATGCATACTCAGGTATGTGAAGTCCACATTGCAGTATGGACTACTTTATGAGACTGGGGTTGAGATACAGTCGCATGGACACACTGATGCTGATTGGGCTGGTAGTATTTCCGATAGACGTCTACCAGTGGATATGTGTTCTCTTTTGGGAGTGCTGGAGTCACTTGGAGGAGCAAGAAACAACCTACAGTTGCCTTGTCGAGCACAAAGGCTGAGTACAGGGGTGCAGCAATGGCTGTATGTGAGGTAGCTTGGTTGCATAAGCTACTTTATGATATGCATCAACCTACAGATGGGCCAGCTGTCATTCATTGTGACAACATGAGTAGTATACACTTGGCAAATAACCCAGTCTATCATCCTAGAACAAAGCACATTGAGGTGCATTATCACTATGTGTGGGAGAGGGTTTTACTAGGTCTTATTGATCTAGTTTATGTCAGCACAGAGGATCAGGTAGCTGACATATTCACGAAGGCATTGGGCGTAGAGAAGTTGCGCAAGTTCAGAGACCTGCTTGGTGTGCAGGAATTGGGATTGAACTCGAGGGGGAGTGTTGAGATATCGAGCTCTACTCGTGATATGCTAGGGTGACCGTTGTGCATTTATGTCACCGACTTGTCAGTTGCAGATGCGGTTGGTACATCGCCCATGAATAATAGCTAGATGACAGCTATCCTTATCTACTCTAATTCATGGCTCAGTTAGTATGCCACCTTAGTTAGTTGAGTTTGGTTTGAGACCCATATATAGGGTTCTTCTATTTCTATGTACTAGAGCTCTTTTGGCTTACACAACTAAGAAGAGGAAAACTGTTTTCAGCCTCCACCTTTGTGTGTATTCCCCCATTGTGCAAGCAAGAAAGCTACAAGTGAGACTCCTTCCTTCTCTCCCACAATCTTGACAAGGAGCCTTTGATTCCCCAAGAGGATAGCAGGCATCATAGGCACAACATTGCTCATGGCAAGGTTAAATGCTCAATAAAGCAAATAGCAAAATCATCTAACAGCCACGAGCAAATCTCCCAACTAGTGTCAAAGCCACTTAGGAGTCCCAAGTCTTCTACACCCTCTTCCCCTAAACGGACACGGGAATCACAACACTCATCAAGTGCAGTTACTCGATCCCAATCTCTACCTACATCAGAGCTTCCAAATGTCCAAGAGGTGGGACACGACACCCCCCTTAGCTCTCAACCTAAGGATATGCCTGTGCAATCCACCGTGGCTAGCTCAACTGATACTCGATCTGCGCAAGTGAATGCTCTAAGAGCAACTACCACTTCCGATTGCCCTAAGGACTTGACACCGCAATCCACCAATAGTAGCAAGTCCACTAAACTAGCTACTACTACTGCAAATCAAGGATCACAGCAATCACAGCCCTTGGCCATGACAAGGCCCCTTGTGGAACGTGTCCTTAGTGGTTTACCTGTGAAGGAGGTATCGCGACCTACCTCGTTAACAACTCCAGTATTTCCAAAGTGCCTAAAACCTGGGTTGGAGGAGTTAAGCACAGGGGAATGGGCGGAAGAGCTAGACTCCCCCAAAAGGGAGACAATTGTGACCATGCAACCTAGCAAGGCTACTCTGCAGGCCACGACTAGGTCCCATGAGGACCCTCTAAAGAAGGGAAATGCTGAGGCCCGACCAAGCACATCAACGGTCGATATAGCCCAGGGTCTTGAGATGTTAGATGCACCTGCACTGAACAAGAAAAAGAGGAGGAAACAACGAAAACAACAACAATTGCAGGTGGTTGCGGACCCCAAGGACATTGGGACGAAGAGTGCTGGAGAGCTGATGAATAAAGCATCGAGTCCATCCACCAATGAGCCCACTAATGCCTCTCCTAATAGCGGTGAAACCTCAGACACATCCGTGTGCTCCGACAAATCAAAGCAGTCGTTACCATCAATGGCTACTTGCAACACTCTATCCACTGACAATAGAACTCGCATTGACAAATCAAGAGTGGATATAACACCGTCACGACAGGGTGACGAATTCACACCAATCACACCCAAGGAGAACCAGGATGCAATAACAAAGCCTAGAGAAACATGGAAACCCCAAGAGCATGAGCAATCCTAGCGTTGACCAATCTTGCACATATAGGCCTGAACCCCCAGCTATGCTAAAGCCTAGACAAACTCCTAGAACCTTGCATAAGATGGCAATCGAGCAAGCCCTCGTTGAACATAGAAGTATTGCAGAATGCTTAGCTGAGTTGGATGCTAAGCTCAAGGTGTTCGCATGAGTCTGCGTCCTTGTGGATGTGGGCACAATCCCCAAGGAGCAGATTGGAGATTACTTGCCCTTTCCTCTATCCTGGGAAGAGCAAGAACATCTTAACGAGCACTACGACAGGCTCGTGCATGAACGCATGCGACTCATCTCTGACGAGGAAGCCGACGAATTGCGCTTAACTATCACATTCAATGATGTGCTCTGCCAACCAAATCTCTTAGAGATAGAGCAACTAAAGCGACTAACAAAGGGCCGAAGTCAATTTGAACAGTGTTACTGTGAGAACCGCATTGCAATGGCCGAACTAGGGGCTCAGATCATGACGTCTCTGAGGAGCGATTGGCCAAATGGCGATCCCAAAGGGACCCAACCTATGTGGCACCAACTTCCCTTCAAGTGCTGATTACCATTCGGGGTACAGACTTGGCTGAACCTAGCCAAGAAAATTCTCTGTTTGATAAGGTTCTCACTGAGGAGGAGTTACATGTTGCCAGTAGACTCGGACAAGGGTCCATGTTGCTTGATGTGGCAAAATATCTATCGGTACTAAGTAAGCTGCCACGAGTGCTGGATGTGTGTGCCACGCTCCAGTACAACCCCAAGTTCTACAATTGGTTCTTATCCTCATGAAGTGACATGGATTCATAAATATGTATATAAATAAACACCAATTTTTGTGTCACCGTGTATAAACAATATCAACACACACAAGCAATGATAGTCAAGTGCATGGAGAAGAGTTAGGTCTGACAGGCTAAGCTTCTCAAGTCCTCCTCTCATCACGCATTTAAAAGCCGTGTGACCAGTCCTACCCCTCCCCTTCTCGTCCTATGCGCTTGATAATCTGCACTATAATCCCTTACATATGAATGGTCTTATCATGTGACAAATCCTAATCCTTGATTCACATCTTACAGGCCCCCCGCAAGGAAAACATGGAGAACCAAGGGCAGTTAGCTTGCAAGGACGCTCTCCGCAGCCGACGGGAACATGCAGCACACTCTTAAAAGGTACACCAAGAAACGCGGCCCCAAGCGACACCGCCCCGGACGAAGGCCGAAGAATCCGCGGGCCAGGGGAGTGGACGCTCAGGGAGGCACACAAAATGTGGCAACGCCAGTTGCACAGACCCCTAATGCACGCTCAGGCACCAGGTGCTCACAAAGTGACAAGGAGTCCAGGGATAGGGCAGAATTTAATGAATTGTTTAAAGACATTCTGGAAACGGTAGCGGCCCGGGACTACACCGTTCATGTCCCAGTCGACATGTTCCCTGCCCAGCCTCACAGGAGCCCTGCACTAGCACCGCCCCAGTCACCTAGCCAATCGGACTCACCCCGCCTCGTACCTATCGACTAAATCCCTATGATGTACAAGTAGCTCAACAAGTCAGGATGCTAGAACATTTTGTTTTTTGATGAGTAAAGGGGCAAGATCCCCACTTGTACACATTCCCGTTACTTCTCGTTAATGTATGCGACCTTAACAAGCAATGAAATAGGCATCCCAATAGACATCATAGAATTCTGAAAAATTATGTCTTATCATGATTGCATTTGTTCGATGCACTTAACACAAGCGAGCATATACTCTCACGAAGTGACAAGTGGATGCAGGATAATACAGGTCCTTGTGCGAAAGTGTTCAATGCCCGATCACCGCAAGACCATTGACCCCACAAAGAGCCGCGACAAAGCCACGCTGCCGAAAGCAAAAATCACCCTTGTCGACCACCCACATCACATGGCCCAATGCACATTCATGGGCCACGCTCCCTTTTTAGGTCAAGCTCTATAGTTGGCTCATGGCAGTCGTTACCTCAATTGTACCAACATCGCGTGTGTTGCAAGGAGGTTTGCAATATCTCAAGTGTATCTCCCCATCTCAACAATTGGTTCTCTAACAACAAGGCTAGGGCACAATCATCACTGTAATATCCATTTCTTGAGCCTTCGAAGCTTGACATTTTCCAACCCATTGAAAGGCTGCTAGCCTCAACATATTGTAATGGTTGTACTCAGGCAAGTCCCAAAAAAAAGAAAAAAAAGAGAACAAAATGAAAGAACGAAAGAAAGAAAAAAGCACAAGAAAAAGAGACAAAAAGAAAGAAAGAAAGAAAGAAAAAAGAGCACCCACGATCACAGCACAGCACCTAGGGGTCCTCAAATTAGGTACGTCCAGTGACCTTGGTCGACTGGCTCCGTCCCTAGTCCCCTCGCCCTTTAGCATCACCCACAATTGTTTAGGGCACATCAAGGGTATGACATACCTAGGGAGCTTGTCTTGCCTATGGTTAGACCTATCACCCTGACCCACTTGCACAATTCTCTCTTGCACTTTGCCTTAGTACCATTGCAATCAGTGGTCGTAAGCACCGCACGATTGGCCATGAAAAGTACACCGTCCTCATCAAACGAGTCCAATAGCTTCCAGCTACCAAAAGTGCGGTGTCCTTGTATTCACTTATGCTACATCGTGCAGTCACAATGCAAAGGATGTCTCATATACCTTCACGTGTACTTCTTCTCAACATGGACAACTTTGCTTCATCCACGCATTGTTACGAGAAACTAGCCCACGGTCTTCTAACTACGTAATATCTAAGTATGCACAAGCACTCACATAATATCTGCACCGAAGTATCTACACAGTTTGGGTCCTCAAGTGTAGGACAATACTCTCAGCTTGCTTAGAGTTCGACCTGTCTCCCAAACTAATCAAAATATGTATTGTGCACAATAAGAAGACTAGCACTACCCCTTAGGGAGAGACCACATGAGAGGTTTTCAATTGCAGGTATTGAAGACTCCAACGAAGGTGTCGTTCGCTCTTCATCAACACTCAACTCTGAATGAATTCCTATCCTTATCACCCTGTAAGCCTGCCAAGAATCAGCATGTACAGAATCCCCAACACACTGCCACTTGTACTCCATCAGTGCAACCCCCCAAAGAACAGCCCTACCACCAACTCCCATTGCCCTACCACCTACCACTCAACCCACCAATGAGCCCCCAATGACCTTCCTCCCCACCACTACCAACACTCTGCCATGGCAACCATAGACGTCCTTGCCACCCACTTCTTCGGTGCATGCTAAACGCTTGCTACCTACGACGGTGAGTGCCATGGGACTGGCACTCATCTAGGAGGGGGGCAATGTTAACCCCAATACGAAGAAAGCAAAAGGAAATAAAAAAGACGTAGGAAAAAGGCGGAAAAAGGTAGCTCAACTAAAAAAAGAAGAGGAGAAAAGGCCAGAAGCACAAGGGCAACCTTAAAAGTCCAAGGCAAACGAAAAAGGGGAAAGGTGCATTTTAAAATACAAAGGCGCTCCCTGAGATCTTGTAAAAGAGTGCCAGGCGGTGGAAAATCCAGAAAGCCAAAACAGAAGATAAAGACAAAGGCCAAGGCAAAGAGAAACGGAAGACAAAGGCGCACGAGAAAAAGCGCTAGTCAAACTATTGTAAAAGAGCGCAAGCGCATCATGGTTTAATTCAAGGAGCGTCGGGCTCTCACCCGTGCAATTCGTAAATGTAGACGGGCAGTAGAAAGGAAGCTAGGAAGATAGAAGAACAATGGGAAAAAGGGCCTAGGCTATGGCTGGCCATGTAAAAAAGGGAAAAAGGGGATGACTGCCTAAAAGGGATTTAGGGTTTTGTATATAAAGTTGAAAAGTGAATGAGAAGCTCATTCTTGTGTATGGCCAAAAGTAGCTCTCCTCTTCTTCTTCTTCTTCTTCTTCTTGCTTGCTTGAGCTTGTGCTTGAGAGAGGGAGTGTGAGGGTGAGTGTGTGAGGGTGAGGGACCAAGGAGGAGAAGCTCTCCATCTTCTCCTCTCTTCTTCTCTTCTCTTCTCTTCTCTTGTCTTGCTCGCGGCAATGGAGCTTGGAGCGTGGAGCTTGAGGATGGAGCTTGCTTGACGCTTGCACTTGGATCGTGGAGCTACCAGAGTGCGCGGGAGAGGAGGTAACTCGAACGGCATGGAGGTAAGCTCACTACACTCGTAGATATGGATGGCACGTTAGCTATGTGAGAGGTAGCCATTAGTGCTCGGCTTGGAACGCTTGAAGCAATACGCGGTCCGTGGGTCTTAGCGGTTGAGCGAAAGCTCCCACAGCCCAAATGACGTAGCTATGCATAGCAGTCAAGGTCAGGATGTTGGTGGTCAGTTGCTAGACCCCTTGCAGGCTCATGAGAGGTATTTTCTTGTAGTTTTGCAGGCTAGCTAGCAAGCCATATGCCAATCTTCCGCTTCGCTAAGGCCACATGTAGTCTTGAGACCCCGTTGGATGAGTGTCCGGGATGTTGGCTCTCTTACAGTGATTGACTCTAGAGAGTTTGACTACTCTTCGCTATCTTGTATGCGCCACGATGATGGTATACACAACTCTGATGCTTTATAGTCGTGCACTGATGAGTTGTGCATGCTTCATGAGAAGCATTCTTGGATTGCTCCATCGTATGGAGCTGCAGGATCCCTTATCTCCTGGATGTCATGGACTCAGGGATGCTTGACTCTTCTTCTACTGCAGAGGTTCCCGACACTTCTTGCACAGCTCGCTTTCCGATTGGGCGTTGGGTGAGATGTCATGATTCCTCACCTTATCTTTTTTTTTTCTTTTCTTTGTTTTCACTCCCCAGTGACATTGGCCTTTTAGTGGGAGGTTGTTGGGATAAAAGGCCTCTAGGCCTACCCATGTACACTGTGACCACCCATTCTTTATTCATATATAATATGATAGTGTAATAAGGCTATCAGTTCAATTGGACAACACCTACATTGTGTGTGCTCTTCTCTCCTGCATTTTCCTCTTCTCCTTCTCCACTGCCATTGCATCCCCTTCAAAAGTCACCCTTCAGCCAACCAAGCCCTTACCCATAAGTGCCATTGGACTTGCACTCGACTAGGAGGAGGTAATGTTATAGACATGTTACAGATCATACAACCCAAAAAGAAGCAGAGGAAGACCAAGGAAGCCCAAGTCAAAAAGTGAATAGAGAAGCTCATTCTGGCCAAGCAAGAAAAGTGGAAGAGAAGGCAAGCTCAGAAAAAATGTAGGAGAGCATCAAATATTCTAGCAATGTGCATAGAATATTCTAGCAAGGAGAGCGCAAGGGCGCAATGTAATCCATTTTATAAGCACCGAAGATTCTAGCAAGGAAAGCATGGGGTGCAATGTAATTCATTTTATAAAAGAGCACTAGGCTCCCTCCTATGCACATTGTAAGTATAGAAGTGCAAGAGCAAAAGAACCATGAAAAGAAGGAAGACATGAGGAAATAAGACTTTGGCTAAGGCGGTCAGTCATGTAAAAAAGGGGATGGGTGTCCAAAGGGATGAGGGCATGTATAAAAGTCAAAAAGTGAATGGAGAAGCTCATTCTTGGTGTGTGGTTAAAGTGGCTCTCTTCTTCTCTTCTTCCTACTTGTGTTTGAGATAAGAAGTGTGAGAGTGTGAGGGAGGGAGTGAGTGAGGGTGAGGGACCGTGGTGGAGAAGCTCTCCATCTTCTCCTCCTCTCTTCTTCTCTTCTCTTCTATTCTCTTGTCTCGCACATGTAGCTATGGAGGATGGAGCTTGGAGATAGAGGGTCGAGCTTGCTTGAGCTTGCATCTTAGATTGTGGAGTTATCAAAATGCTTGAGGGAGGAGGCTACTCAATTAGGCATCAAGGTAAGCTCACTACACTCGTAGGATCGAGAGCATGTATGGCTATGTGAGAGGTATGCATAGCATTCAGCTTGAGATGCTTGAAGCAATAAGTAGTCAGTGGGTCTTAGTGGTGGTCAAGCGAAGTCTTCCACACAAGTCATGCTAATTGCTACATACAATGCGATTTAATTTTGCACATTACTCTCTCATCTTTTTGTTGTCACTGTATAATCCTATATAGTCTCATACCATTGGTTACACAGCACTTTCATGCATGGTCTCTAATTTTCATTATGCATATTCTCTTATCACATGCCTCCCATACAATCTAGTGATGTGATTGCACATTCTTTGATCTTATTGCTATGAATAATATTTTATGGTCTCACTTGCATGCTCTCCCAGTTTTTTGATGCCATTAGGTGCCACTAGTCATAGGCCTCTTGCATCTTGCACACATGCTCTTTGATCTTCATTACATATAGTACGGTCTACTATTATTGGTTGTTTGCAGGCCTCTCATAGGCTTGCTCTTTGATTTCTTACTACAAACTACTCTAGTAAAAGTCTATTCAATGATCCCCATGTATAAGTACAATTCACACATAGGTGGTGTTCTTTGGTCTTTTTAGTGGCACAAGTATGGTCTAGTGTTGTAGATCACATGCCTCTCGTATACCTACTCTCAAAATTTCACTATAAATAATAGGATCTGATATTGCTAATTGCAAGCCTTTTGCATGTGTGCTCTTTGGTATTTTTGCAAATTACCAAAATTACTCGAAGAGCTTAAGGTAATTGGACTTTATAAGTACAGTGAAATTTGATACTACAATATTCTATAAGACATATGAGAAGGGCCCCCATTGGAGGGTATTGTTCATGCTTATAATTGATTCATGGCCTTCAAATTAATGTACCCAATTGCTTGTCAATCTTTGTATTGGGGTGAAAAAGGCTTCAAAAAGGAGCCTAGTAAAAAAATGAGTAAGTTGCTAATTAGCTAAGATTTTAGTAAAGTGGACCCTTCAAATTTGGAGATGTGAATTATGAGAGGATGTATGGTTCATTTAAGTGGTTGGCCATTAGTTACATATGTTTCTTAACTTATGTCAGAGGTCACTTTTTAGTTGTTATTCTTTTTATTTGAATAATTTAATATTATATTTCTAGATTTTTCCACCACAATCATATCTACTTTTTATTCTGTATTCTTTGGAAAATATTGATATGGCAACTTCTATTTTGTCTCCTCTCACATAGATTATACGCTATCACAGATTTTCCCACCAAAGTCATATCTGCTTCTTTCTCCACGGTTATTTGAGATATCATTCTCTCCTTTGCTCTTTTTTTCATTCCTTCTTATATAGTAGCTATACTATATTTTTTTCTTAGAGAAGCCTACATCATGGACATTGCTAGACAAGGACAAGGTCACTAGATTACCATTAGAAGGAAGGAAGCACATGAATTTGTGGGGAAATAGAAATACCTATTTGAAGGATCCTTATTATGGTAAGCATCTTCCATTTTTCAATGTTCATGACTTGATGAGATATATTGGAGATGGTTTGCTTGGGTACTGTATGAAGCTATATTCTACCATCCATCACATGATGCCTTGTTAAATAGCAAAAACTAGTTCTAAGCATAGTAAGAAGACTTGGAATGTAGAAACATCTAACTAGCTCATTTGAGAGAGATTAGCACACTTTAAACAAACTCTAATAGTTTCCACCACTAGACCTATTACAAATTAAAAAATTCGATGCATTTTTTGGGAGTACATTCATATTATTGAAGGGTCAATATCTTATGAAAAGTAGAAAGTGAAAAAGGTATCTTTCAGCACAATTATTTTTTTGCAATATTTGAAATATCAATACAAATTGTGAAACACGAACATAGTGGATATACACTAAATTTCGTTTTTAAAAAATGCAACACATCCTTGATATTCATGGGCTTTACACTCTGGAAGAGTAAGAGCCCTTGGAAACATATTGTAGCCAAGGCATGGAAAAATCACATTACCAAGTATGCACATGCACAAGACATGGAGAGGAGTTACAAAAAGTGCTTATCCTGTGGGGAAGCAAGACTTTGTCGGCATTAAATTTTACCCCTAAGTAGCCAAGAAAGTTAAGAGATTATTGTTCTTGGAAGGACTACCGCTCCTTGATCATCTACTATCTCTAATTGAGAAAAATTGTATATGTAACAAAAGTGCAGATATAATGGGAGAGAGAACTTTTGGTTTTAATCACCTTCAAGTATACTTGATTTTTACAATAACTTGTTGTGTCTTTTGATATCTTTGAGTTGTACATAATCACTTTAGATGACCTCAAAAGTTATGGAGAGGTGAAATCTAGTAATTTGAATTAATCAGTATCATTTCAAAAGAGTGACATATAAGACTGATTAGGGATTTACAAGAGCCAAAGAATTATTTGGTTGAGCCTTGCTAGTTTTTTATTTATCTATTGATAAAGTCTAAGCCAAGAGTCACACACACACACACACACACACGCACACACGCACACGCACACGCACACGCACACACACACACACATGTATACACAAACACACAAATGCAATGCCATTTCTAGTAGTTTATTTGGTACCCTCATAGTGTACCATATAGGTAGAGCTACAATTTCACTAGTTTGTCCCTAGGAATCGAACCTGACTCTCACAAAAACACACAAGTGCCTTATTGGCTACTCTAAAGGTTTCTTGGTGAGAGCTAAATGTTTGAGCCATGCGGTTTGCATGGCTACTCTAAAGGTTGCTTAGTGAGAGCTAAATGTTTGAGCCATGCGGTTTGCATAAATGAGAAGTTGTTGACATTTTCACATGTGGGAGAATGGGCTATTTTCCCTTGGAGGCATTGCATACCTAGGTAAGTACAATTGGGAGCAAGGGGCTCTGGGAAAATTTGGACTCATTTTGGGCATTTGAAGAATTGCCAAGTCATCACACTATTAGCAAAATGGGGCTGATTGATAAGTGAATGTATCCTAACTCAAAATTATATACCATGTAACATATCATTGGAAAGATCTTGATGGGAGGATCCTAATGCACCAACCTTTGATAAATGTGGAGTTTGTATGCTCAAGTTATGTACTTTCCATAAAAAATTAACCTCAAAAGTTTTGTGATGGAAGCCTCATCCTCATTGATTCTTATGACATATTCTCTAAGATCCGAAAGACCTTGAAAGGCCCAAAAGTGAGACCAAAAATTTCTCTCTCTTGCCCCCAACCACACCTAGCTAGGTATGGGTCCCTACCTCAGAGATGATCATGATGTTGTTTTGTAAGTCACAATATGAGAAGCCTCATAGAAGCTCATAATGTTGTTGTAATTCCCTATGTGGGAAGTAGGTAGGGGATTTTTTCTAAAACTTCTCATGATATGGTAAAGGGGTGAGAATCTTATCATGAAAAACCACCACTTCAATCTTCTTTGCCACAAGACGAGCTAGGATTTTTGGTGCAAAATACCATCGCAAAACATGAATGGTTAGGCAAAACTTTACCTAATGGTGGAAGGAATCGAAGGGCTAGTGTCTAAACAATTTGGATTGCACTTAGGGACTAGAAAGTAAACAAGAAACGTAGGTTTCATTGACCAATCATCTGGGTTTCTAGTCTTTTGACCAATCATGTGGGTTTCTAGGCTTATATAACCACTGGCTAGGTGAGAAATGCAAAGTAGACTCTTAATTGGGGTGGCACTGTCACCTTAGTCTTCTTAATTCAATGCTCCCTAACGATGTAAATTAACGAAGACTAATGGTCTCGGTGAGAAGGCAGGAGCACGAATGCATGCTGGATTGGCTCTTCCTGTCGAACAGAACCTGATCAACGCCCTGCACAGATGCAGGCAGAGCAAGAATCCGCTGCTCGCCAATCGCCTGCATTCCTACATGTGCCAGCACCAGCTGGATGTGCATGCAGTCCTCGGTAACTACCTCGTCCCCACGCTGGCTGAGTGCGGCCACCTGCGCGATGCGCAACTCGTCTTCGATCGGCTGCCCCAGCGCAATGCTTACTCTTGGACTTGCCTCATCTCTGGCTACATCCGCTACGATGATCCCCAGCGTGCTTTCTGCCTGTTCGACGATATGCACCATGAAAACGTTGTGTCTCCCAACAGGTGTACTTATCTTGCCCTGCTCGACGCTTGCGTCAGGCTGAAAGATCCTGACAGAGGCCAAAAAATACATACTGAAATCAGTAAAAAGGGACTGGATGGGCATGTTTTCTCTGGCAGTTCTGGCATCGGCAACACACTTGTCAATATGTACAGCAAATGTGGCTTCCTTGCAGAAGCACATCGAGTATTGGACACACTGCCTGTTCGAGATATTGTCTCATGGAATGCTCTGATTGCTGGATATGCTGAGAAGGGGCTTAGTGAGGATGTGTCGGACTGTTTCCAACGAATGCAGTTGGATGGCCTTTCTCCTGACTCTGTCACATATATCTGCAGCTTGAAAGCTTGTGGTGCCAAAGAAACTTTAGAAACTGGAAGACAATTACATAATGAGATAGTGAAAAGGGGAATGGAAAGAGAGCCTTATGTGGGCAACACATTGGTAGATACGTACACTAAATGTGGCTCATTAGTAGAAGCACAACGAGTGTTTGATCGCCTACAGTTTCAAAATGCAGTCTCATGGGCTGCATTAATTTCTGGGTATGCTGAACATGGTTGCAGGGAGCAAGCATGGCTCTGTGCTCAACAAATGCAGCTAGACTGTATTCCTCCTGATTTTGTCACCTTTATTTGCAGCTTGAGAGCTTGTACCACCGAGAATGCTTTGGAAACTGGTCGGCAAATTCATGGTGAAATCAGCAAAAGGGGAATTGAAGGTGAGCTCTTTGTGGGTAACAGCCTGGTAGACATGTACATCAAGTGTGGTTCACTTGTAGAAGCAAAGTGGCTGTTTGACCGGCGATCAGTGCGAACTGCAGCCTCATGGAATGCATTACTTGCAGGATATATAGCACATGGGTTTGATGAGGAGGTATTAGACAGTCTTAAACAAATGCAGCAACAAGGTGTGTGTGCTGATGTTATCACAGTTGCAATTTGCTTGAAATCTTGTGGCAACATAGGAGCCTTAGAAATGGGTCAGTATATACATGCTGAACTTGAGAAAACAGGTTCAGAAAGGAATCCGTTTCTCGGCAGTGTGCTGGTTGAGATGTATGGTAAATGTGGCTTGGTTGCTGAAGCAAGAGAGGTTTTTGATAAGTTGTCTGTCAAAGACTGTGTATGTTGGACTGCCATGATTAAATCCTATGGTGAGAACCACAAAGGAAAGATGGCTGTGCGATGTTTTGAGGATATGCAGCGACATGGTATCAAGCCAGATTCTATTACATTTAGCTGTCTTCTTGCAGCATGTGCTCATGACTGCCTAGTTTCAAAGGGTCAGGAGTATTTTGAGCTGATGAAAGAACATGGGATAGAACCGACACTGGATCACTTTACTTGCATGGTTAATCTTCTTGCAAGATCAGGACAGATCTTTGAGGCAGGAAGATGCATCAGAGCAATGCAGTCTCCTACATCCAGTTTGATTTTAACAAATCTGCTTACTGCCTGCAAAAATTATGGGGAACTGGAATTGGGGCAATGGTTCTTTCAGGAGCTTGTGGAGGGGAACCTGGACGATACTGCTGCATACTTGTTGATGGCCGACATGTATGCAAGTGTTGGCAAGTGGAATGATGCAAACAGAGTGTGTGAGTTGAGAAAATATGCAGGAGCACAGAAAAAGCCTGGTGCTGCATCAATCCAGGTTGGTATGAAACTGCATAAGTTTATAGTGGGTGTTTACCAAAGCGACCATAGTTCACAAATGTTATATCTATTAAGTTCATCCATTAAACATGAAGGATATGTACCGAATCTAGACTCGATTTTGAGACATGAATGTGATAATGAGAGTGAAAATTTGTTGAGTTCATCCATTAAACATCAAGGATACATACCAAATCTGGATTCAATCTTGAGACATGAGTTCATTTCTTCTTTTTGCCAGGGCCCCTTTCATAATGTTACAATCTTAAGGGGCTACAAACTTCCTCGAAAGGACAGAATGAAGACATAGAATGGAAATTTAATGCTTCAAAGCTGAATTCTTTAATGGCTAGCTACCTCATAGAGAAAATTTGAGAGGGATGAGAGGAAGGGGAGAAGGAGCGGTTTCCATTTTCAGCCCTAAAAAGGCTTTACTTGTATCATTTATAAGTGTTTGGGTGCCAACCGAGACAATTGGGCACTACCCTAGACAGTTCAGTGACTCATGTGCCTATAAATAGGGCATGGGTGTTCATCCATCTATACTTCACACACCCCTCTATCACTCTCTCATCCATTCATCTCTCCTATTCAACGCCCAGTAGATGCTGCCTATTGCAGCTGCCACTGCTACTGCCATCTTTCGGATCTGATTGCTGCCGCTCTCATCATCTGGAGCTTCCATCTACCTCAGCTGGCTGCTGCCCAGCCTGCCGCCCAGCCTAAGGACTGCTCTCTACCTGTGTTTTCACCTCCAGCTGCTGTTATATCCGTGTTTTTGCAGCAGACAGCTGCCCATTGTCATTCTCTTCAGCAAGCAATCACTTTACCATGCTGGTGACTTGATTTACAGGCAGGCCACAGACCTGTGTTTTGCAGTCTCTGCAGCCACCCTGCTTCACATGTGTCTCAGCAGTCATTGACACCAGCTGACCCTGCATTTGCTGTTTTCAACCCGATTCCACAAACTACAGCTTTGTTTTGGTTTATGGCAGACTATCCTCATAGTCTCTTGCCTTTGAAATACACATCCATTGCTGGTTATCATCTTCTTTCTCTCTGACAGCTTCAAGGGCTGTGGTTTACTCCCTCTACTGCTGTCCATCTTCCAGTGTATACTCCAACATCCCATTGCGAGGACTATGTTTCACTCCCTCTACTGCTGTCCATCTTTCAGTGTATACTCTGACATTCCATTGCTCAGAGAATTGCTTTTTGTGCCCTCCATAGAGCAGCTCTTTTCCTCGTCATTGACACCTTTGTCCAAAGGACTATGTTTTACTTTCTTCATAGGGCAAATTTGCATCTAGTTGTTGTTGCTTGGTTAGCCAGGTCAATGGACTGTAAAGCATAGCTCGTCCAAGAGGTTTCACCTCAAAGTAGCTAGGGCATTGGATAAAGAGTGCATGTTGGCTACCCTAGCTTTGGTAAAGCATTTAATGAAGAAGTCCTCAAGCAGTGTGAAAGAGGAATCTGTTTTTTGAGCGAGCTTTTTGAGCTTAAAATTCCCCAACTTTTGTTTAGTGAGTCAATAGTGGGGAAAGAGATGGTTAGCTCATATGCTTGTCAACAAGGAAAGTACCCAACCACCCACAAGGTTGTCAAAGAAAAAGTGAGGGCAAATAGGTGTGAAGGGAGCTATAGGTGATTGAATTGTAGGTGGAGTCTCAACATCCAAAGTGAGTTGGGTGCACTACACAATGAGATGCATAGAGAAATGCTATACAATGTAAATAAGAATGCTCATGCAGGTATTTTACTTAGACAATGTCTTTCATGAGGAAATTGTTTACTTGACAGGTGCTATTTTATAAAGATGATTTAAAGTTTATCTTTATAAAGATGATGTGAAGATCATTCAATGCAAAGGGAGAAGATAGAGAGGAATGGATGTTGATGTCTTGGATAAAAAGACTTGCCAAATTCTCTAGATAGCATGTGAAGGATAGGAATCTTTGTTAGAGTCCAGCAAATGCGAAAGCGTATGACCCGATTGAAAGGAAAAGACGTGAACATGGAGAGAGAGAGAGAGAGAGAGAGAGAGAGAGAGAGAGAGAGAGAGAGAGAGAGAGAGAGGAGCCTATCTAGTCTAAACCGAAGCAATTGGCTCTTCCTTCAGGTCTAGAGACATAGGGATGGACAGAAGCTCGCCGCAATAAAGGAAAAGCCAAGGAGATTCTTGTGCCTTCAACTCCTGCAGACCCTTCTTCATTGCTAGACCTCCTTCGCACTTATTCGCGTCATTGAGATAAATCATCGGATGCACTGACCAACAAAGTTCCTACCACCCCCAAGGATCCGCACCCCGTGAAATGGCAGCAACAACAATAGCATGCCTGTGACCTTGCAGCTCAGCTGGCATTTGATGTTGTTGGTTGTGTCATTAATCCATGGGATCACAAGTATCTAGTTTCTACTTCCCACTCTATAGATGGACCTTCGTCCTCCTCACGAGTTGCACCTCAGAGACCCAACCCTTTTGTGGTGCTAAGAGACTTCTTTGAAGATGGTGTTCTTGAGACATTGGCAGCAAAGGTCCATGCCCATGTAGCAAAATCTCGTTAGCACTCTTGAGTATGTGTGTCTATCTGGTCCCCAGGTGCCTCTTGCATAGTCATCTTTTTGTGTTTTGTTGAATCCATCATACTTGGTTCCTATGTGTTGGCCTAGTGCCGCACTGTGCTTTGTTATCTTGTTTTCTTGTACTTTTTTTTGTAATTAATATAAATTACCCATTATGAGAGAGAGAGAGAGAGAGAGAGAGAGAGAGAGAGAGAGAGAGATTATAGTGCTAAAGGCAGTAGAGTATGAAGCTGAAGATTGAAGAAGAATTTGTACAATGGGATGTTCGAGTATCACTAGCCAGAGCTTGCTCTCTAACTTGCAGAAAGTTGGATGATTGTGACCAATGGGATGAATTGCCTAAATAGGTAGAAAACAAAGCATATTGATGACCAGATTGGCTAGAATTGGCCACATGCTGCCAATATGGCCGGCTGAAGTCTAAAACTAATTGACTGCATAAGAAATGCATCGAACAATTTGTGCCACATGGCACTGCTTGTCCACCTTGCATGGCCCGTGAAAATACTGCCTAGATGCTAGCGACTGCATACAAATTGTTTGACTTGCTTCACATTGAAAAATTCTGCCCTAAACTATCCAAACATAGCCTGTGCTTGTCTTGGGGATGACCAAATATCTAGCACCCCCTCTCAATTTTTGGATGTGGCATAAGGCTCAGAGATCTAGAATGCTAACAAAAAACGGCCCGAGGAAGTGCTTGGTAAATAAATCTACCACATTATCCTTTGTCTTATAATACTCCACATCTTTGGTCTTGTTGAAGAGCTTCTCATGAATATAGTGATATTGGATCTCTATGTGCTTCGTTCTAGCATAGAACATGGGATCCGTGCCAAAGCTATGCAACTCTCATTGTTGCAAATAAGTGTAGTAGCTCTAGGCTGTAGGTTGTGAATAGCCAAGCTCCAATAATCTTCAAGGCCAAATTGTCTCTCAAGTGGTAGTACAAGCCACTTGATACTCAGCCTCTGTCGAGGATAGGACACAGTGGGTTGCTTCTTGCTACTTCGTTAGATAGCACTTATACCCAAAATGAAGCAATAACTTAATGGAGGTTGAGAGGAGAGAGAGAATGAGCAGAAGAGAGAAAATGAGAGAGAATGGCTTGTAGAAGAGAGAGAAAGACAAGAAGAAGAGAGAGAATGCCAAGAAGAGGAGAGATAAGGTAGGGGAAGCCATGGAAGTTGAAGGAGAAGAAGATGAAGATGAAAGGTATTCGTTTTGACTGATGATGCAAAAATGAAACCTCATACATCTTATATTCTTGGCCATATAGCTGGTATTTTCCCCTATTTTCCCTTGGTATTTATATTTCCTTATTTTTACATTCCATCCCCACCTAAAATGTTTTTGTCCTCCAAAACCAAAATCAAGACTTGTTACAAGGCCGGAAGTGTGGGGTTAATAGAGTACTACTTTGTTTCAGTATTAAAAGTGGGAAGGATGGGATTGGCAGGAGAGGCTTTGACCATTGTTATGATATATACATCCATGGAAATGCATTAAGTGGAAAATTTGGCCATTAATCCTTGAGCACTAGGCAGTTGGAAACTATTGACAACACGTTGTCTACTCAGACCTTGCTGTAAAGAATCAGCCACAACTTTTCATAAGCTGCGCCAAATAAGGCGTCCCGCATATCAAAGCGAAAATTTCTTGGAGTACTTTGAGCTTATGTAAGTTTAATTTGGTGGTAAAAATGGCACAGTAAAAACTATTTCAAAATAGAGCTTCTATAGATGGTGGACTGCATGCTATGTGCTCAGACCCTGGTGGAATCCATAACTTGCCGTAGGTTGCTCCAAATGAGATGTGCCGCATGTCAAAACGAAGCTTTCTTTGAGTACTTCAAGCCTAGGTAAGTTTCATTTGGCTATAAAAAGACCAGGATAATAATTGTTCCAAATAGATGGTTGTTTGGGCTGCCTATGCTAAAACGGGGGCCAAATTTAGTTGGTCATCAAGCAATAGTGCCTCTCTTACATAGGGGAATTGTGCCGGGTGAATACCAATCTAGGTAGAGCTTTTCCAAGCCATTCTTTCCCTTGAGATCAAATGGATAACATGCATGGTAGGCATCAAGAGCATAAAGGTCATCCATACAAGCGTGGGTTAGTGCACTGCCACTGAGGTGAAAAGGACAATTGTGATCCAATACACCTGCTATGCCATAGAAGTGATCCATGGTGTTATCCTCGAGCACTGATTGTGGCGCAAGATCCTCAATGACTAGCATGGTAGCATTTACTGGGAGCATGTCCATGACCCCTACAGTCGTCTCCTTCTCACGACGTTGTAGTGAGAGGCTCTCTTGATCAACAATGTGCTCATGATCTTCAACTTGATCAATAGTTTGCCCATGATCTTCTTCCTTGAATTGAGGTTCTTCTTGCTTTTGACCCGCATCACAAGTCATCTCTTGTTGTAAGGATGGCTGAACTATATCCCCATTACTGCATTGTTTAGCATATAAGGCAAGCATTTTTCTTTCAAGTTAGCATTTTTTAACAAGAGATTTTTTGTCATCTCCACACATGCTCAAAGGTTTGCACTATGAATACAAAGCTTAAGTAGTATGAAACAAGCATGTTCCTTGGCCTTAGCAAAGCTCGTCTCAAGTAGCTTGACCAACGAAGTTTCGCCTTTTGCAATTGTCCATGCCAATTGCTTGTCCAACGAAGCCCACACCCATTGTTTGACCAATGGAGGTGTGTGAGCTACCATTGCCCACTCATTAGTAGCAACCTCTATAATAACAATGGAGAGTAGTGTTAGAAGTGATGCAACAATGGAAGCATAGACAAGTGTTGAAATAAATTGTTGAACACAAGACAGAAAAGAAAGAAAACATAAGAACACTGCAAAAGAAGAGAACACAGAGATGTGCTCGAGAAATGGAATTCATATACCAAACACAAAAATGATGCGTACAACAATGAGTCACTAGTTGCATGGGCATCGACATTGGCTTCTCTCCTCCAATAGGGAGACCACGTAAAGAATGATGATGATTTGAATGAGGAGGAGGAGGAGCCCCTAAATAAATAGGCCCAAAATATGCCAAATATGACAGTTGGTCGTACAACATTTAATGCTGGCCGATTGGCCATAAATGCTACACAAAAATCACTAAAATAATGCCTAAATTACAGACTAAAATGCCCATCCCATCTGGCATACACAAATTCACACATGAATTGACAATCCTACTAACACCCTCTTTCATATCATGGGTGATCTGATACAATACAATTATACAATGATAATGAGTCATCACAGTCCATACAACATAGAACCACTAGAGTAGAACCATGGATACCTAAGTAGTGGGTGATCAAGCCACCACCAAGATCCCTCGGAGAGAATCTAAGGTCAATGTTGATCGTACCAGCTCGTGAAATAGAGAAGAGTCATAATAGATCTTTGTGTCTGTCAACAATGTTTCACAGCAGCATACAAGACCATCTTGTCAAAAATGCCTCGGAACATACATGACCATGGATTCCCCGCCTTTGGCCAAGACCACCAAGGTGTTTCCTCATGTGAGCTCGGCGGGCTAGGAGTTAATCCCTCTCTGTGTCAAATAAACAACCCATCATGAACTCGGATGTCAATCCTAGCTCCAAGATTTGAACCTGTCAAACTTCGGTTGATGTGTCAGGGACATTCCTCTCTGAAACCTGTGCACTAGTATACCTGTATAGATGAGGCTTAGCTGCCCCATCTCACTAGCTTCTCACACTCCCTCTCTAGCATTGGAGAGTTGTGAGGGATGTTCGCATCACCTGGAGTAAGGGGCAGTCAAGCCTTTCCCTTGGTGTGAAGAAGGGGATCCCGTCTATGCCTTGGATTTTCCCTTGGCCAGAGGATCAGAGTTGGAGTTTGAGGAAGAGGATGACTCATCGGAGGAGTTCGCTTCTCACTTCTTCTACTTCTTCTTCTTTCGTGGGGCTGCTAACTCCTTGTAGTCCTTTTGCAAGTGTCGCTTCTTACCATAGTGATAACATTGGGCCTTAGACTTCTTTTTCCTATCACCCCTCTTAGAAGCTATAAAGGCCTCACTAGAACCTCCATAATGAGACGGAAGCCACCCTTGAAATGCATAGATGCCTCATGCTCAAGCAACATGGAGAATATATGTGTAAAGCTCACAAGTGTAGAGAATGTTTACTCGTAAAGCATTGGCCACTCCATCAAACCTAGGGGGGAGCTCATAAGAGTATCGTTCCCATGAGATATGCCTCTGGAATGGTAGATTGCATGTATCGAAGCTAGTCATGTACTTGTGTAACACAGAGTAAAAATGATTGAATGGTGTTTTTCGGCTCAAAACATTGAAAATTTCCCTGATATAGCAAAACTTGGAAGAATTTCCAGTGGTGTGTAAAAAATCAAAGAGCCTATCATCAGATGTCTCAATTATCTCCTCCTCATCCATTCCTTCCAGAGATAGCTTCCTCTTTGTCATCTTGACCAGAAAAATATTTATCCCTGAAAAAAAAAGCAGAATAGAACCAATATCCAATAAAACAAGATGGAACCATGAAAAGAGGCCCCAACATTGATTTTCCAAGACAAAAAAATCAAAAAAGGAGAATTTTTTAGTTGACCGATGAAACGCGAAAATTCAAGTGTGTAAGGCAAATGCCTGTGAAGGAATCGTGTTTCATCGGACACTAGCTTGAAGACAAAAATTATTCTAATATGTGGCCGGTGAAACGCGATACTAAGCAAAATATCATCAACAGAGACATTGTTTCGCGTTTCACTGGTCAAAAATTGCAAATGAAGAAAATAAACATGAACAATAAATAAATTCTATGGAAACACACAAATTGATGATAAAATCATTTTTGGAAAAGCTATGCTGCTTTTGAAAGATAGAAAGCACATAACATCTTTAATTGTTCAAGTGTTATAAAACATTCTTTCTATATTAATCAAATTTATTTTGTTAAAATGCTTGTAAGCAATGAAGGGGAACTAGGAGATGGAGGAAAGCCACGGAAGGCAAGGGAAGATAGAGAAGGAAGGCGAGATAGGAGTAGCGTGAATTGAGAGAGAGCACAGGTGAGGAAGGAAGCAGATTGAGTTGGAGATTAGATGTCAAATCAAAAATGGTACCTTACAATCCTTTTGGGGTTGACTTATATAGTCCCCCACATTTCACACATTTCCCCTACTATTTTCCCATCTATTTTCCACATAAAATCCATGCTTTTCCCACCTTCATTACAGCCATCACTTCCCAAAGTATTTTGCCCTCAAAATTTCCATGAGGCTGCCTTGAATGAGAAAAATACAGCAGAAACTGATCAGCTTTGTAGGAGATAGGGGTAGTCTTGCACAATGCTCTCAGGTTGCCAAGAATTCTCATCTTCAGATAAACCTTTCCATTTGATGAGGTATTCTGTGTAGGCTTTGTTCCTGAGCACGTGATCTCTGAAGCCTTTGACTTGCTCCGGCACATAAATGATGTGGCCCTCTTCATCCATAGGAGGCAACTCAGGAAGAACGTGGACATGCTGTCCGACATGTGGTTTCAGCAATGATACATGGAAAACATTATGGATCTTGGAGGTCCTGGGTAGTTTCAACTGATATGCTACCTCCCCAACTCTGCAGACGATTTTGTAGGGGCCATAATACTTGTGGGCAAGCTTGGTGTTGGTATTACCTTTCAGTGAGGCATATCGATTCTTATGGAGACGTAATGCACATAATCCCCGTCTTCAAAAGATAAGTACCTCCTTTGTTCATCCGCATACTTCTTCTGCTTGGCTTGGGCATCCTGCATATTCTTCTTAGCCAACTGCAGAAGGGCATCCATACTCTCCAAATCATTTCTTGCTTGCTGATTTTTCACAGCCAAGTCTGCAACCCTGGAAGGCATTCCCACTTTGCATCCATACATAGCCTCGAATGGACTCATGCCAATAGAGAGGTGTTTGGTGCTGTTGTAACAAAATTCAGCCAATGCTAACCATTTGTCCCAAGACTTTTGTGTGTCATGACAGCAATGCCTTAAATACTCCTCCAACCATTTGTTCACCCTCTCTGATTGTCCATCTGTTTGGGGATGATAAGCAGTACTAGGCCCAAGGGAAGTACCAACTGCAGTGAATAATTCCTGCCAAACGTGGCCCATAAACCTAGCATCCCGGTCACTGACAATCTCTTGAGGAAAACCATGGTGCTTGAACACATTTTCAATGAATTGCCAGGCAACTTGTGAAGTTGAGTACCGAGTCCTAGTCGGTATGAAATGGGCCTGCTTGGTCATCCTGTCAACTACCACGAATATGCTATTCCAACCCTTATCTGTAGAAGGCAAGCCTGTAATGAAGTCCATGGCAATGTGAGTCCATTTGCCTTCAAGAATGGGTAGCGGTTGCAGAAGGCTTGCGGGTAACCGGCTGTCCACTTTATTTTGTTGGCAGTGCAAACATTCATTGACAAACTTAACCACATCTCGCCACAAGCCATCCCACATAAAGCTCTCCTTGACCTTTTCATATGTTTTTGTGATACCCGTATGCCATGACATAGGAGATGAGTGTATTTCCTATAATACTAACCACCTGTACTTGGAGTCGGGCACAAGATAAATTCTGTCCCTGCACCATAACAGTCCGTTGCGGAGCTGAAATCGAACATGTCCTTGGCTGGACGGACTCTGTAACTCCACAAAGATAGGGGCTGCATCAGAATTTTGCATGTATTCCTCCTGAATCCCAAGTATCCACTCCTGATGAAGCGTGGAAATGGCAGACAGTTTGCATGACCACATCCTGGACAAAGCATCAGCAACCACATTCTCTTTCCCTTTTCTATATTCAATGTCAAAGTCATAGGACTGAACTGCAGCCAGCCATCTCTTCTACTTCATGGATAAATTAGGCTGCGTTAAAAAGTACTTGAGTGTCCTGTGATCCGTTTTGACCTTAATCTTGCTACCGTACAAGTAGTGGTGCCATTTTGCAAAAGCATGCAAGATTGCCAGCATCTCTTGATCATAAACATGATAATTCATTTCTCTGGCATTAAACTTCCTGCTCTCAAAAGCAATCACACCATGCTCTTGTCTTAAGACAGCCCCTAAACCTTTGCCACTGGCATCCGTCTCAATAATGAAAGACCATGAGAAATCAGGGCACACCAATACAGGTGCTTTACTAAGGGCATCCTTGAGGTTATCAAAGCTGAGTTGTGCTGCTTCTGACCATTGGAAGGCATCCTTTTTCAGCAAATCAGTGAGAGGGGCAGCCCTTTTGGCAAAGTGCCTAATGAATCTCCTGTAAAAAGAAGCAAGACCCAAAAAACCCCTGAGTTGCGTGGTATTATGTGGCTGCGGCCACTCCTTAATGCATTTCACCTTAGCTGGGTCTACCCTGATTCCGTGCCTGCTTACAACATGACCAAGATATTCAACCTCATCTGCCATAAATGGGCACTTGCTGGCCTTGGCATAAAGCTGATGCATCCTCAAAATTTCTAGCACTTGTTGGATATGGTCAATGTGTTCCTGTGCATCCTTACTATAAATGAGAATGTCATCGAAAAATACCAGTACACATTTGAAAAGAAGGTGGTGCAAGATCTTGTTCATGAGTGCCTGGAAGGTGGCTGGTGCATTAGTCAAACCAAAAGGCATCACCTTGAACTCATATAATCCTCTTTTTGTATGAAAGGCAGTCTTATGGTCATCACCCTCTTTCATCCTAATCTGATGGTAACCTGACCTCAAATCAATCTTCGTGAAATACTGAGCACCCTTGAGTTCATCCAGTAGGTCATCAATCCTGGGAATAGGAAACTTGTTCTTAATGGTGGTCTTATTCAAATCTCTGTAATCAATGCACATACGAAAAGAGCCATCCTTCTTCTTCACCAGGAGTACTGGAGATGCAAAAGGCGAGGTGCTATGATCAATGAAGTTTTTCTCAAGTAAATCTTGCACCTGTGTTGCCACTTCTTCTCGTTCAACCTTAGAAAGTTGATACGGGGCCTTGTTTATTGGTTTATTGCCATGTTCTAGAACTATGGCATGATCAACATCTCTTTTTGGGGGCAACTGAGATGGCATATCAGCAAACACATCCCCAAATTCTAAGAGCAATTTCTGCATTTCACAATTATCCACATGGGGAATACCACCCTCCTAAGGTACAGAGACATTCAATGCATAAATGGCACTTTCTTTCTTGAGCTCCCTAGCTAGCTGCCTTGCTGAAATGACCTGCAATTTCTGATTCACAATGCCCTGCAATGTAACAGTTCTACCCTTGTGGCAAAACTCAAGAGATAAGGCATTCAAATCTATACTGATTTTCCCCAATGATTGCAGCCAATCACAACCCAGGACAGCATCTATTGGCCCCATATCCAATGCCAGAAGATCACCTGCAAATTCATAATCATCAGAGAACTTGATCCTGGCATCCTGGCAACGTCTGCTGATCATATGCTGTCCATTCGCTATCTCCTCTTTCAGACCATGGTCTATCTCTGTAGCAACCAATCCCACTCTTTGCAATGTTCTGCAATTAATGAAACTGTGAGTGCTATCACTGTCTACCAATACATGAACGGATCTGCCACTAATCATTCCTTTCAACCTGATTGTGTCAGCACTTTTGGCACCCATCAAGGCATGAAGTGAGATGGTATACAGTGTAGACTGGGCATCCCAATAAATCCGCTCATCATCCACAGGGACATTACCATTAGCATCACCTCTGACATGAAAGGGCATTGTAGGTTGATGCTCCAACACAGAGAGTGTTGGCTTACGGCCTTTCCTGCCACATGTAGGCTGAATATCAATCTCATGCATCACACGAGTGGCTTGCTCAATAGCCCCACCCGGATCAAAGGGAAATGCAGTCCCCTTTGTAGCTTCTGTGTCAGGAGATTCATTTGCATCATGAGCTCCTGTCAATTCCTCATGAGAGACATCATGGGGGTCTGCTACATCAGCCACTTCATCATCATCTGATAATTCAATTATCATGCTGAGTTTGGCTGAGCTGACATTCTTCATTTTGCACACATCTCGGTGCTCAGGTGTCCATTTCTCTCCACACCTAAAGCATAAATTTACCTTTTTCCTACTGTCCATTATGGCCCTGGAATGTTGTTTAACTTCTGATTTGTCAAAACCAGCACTGGGTTTGACACCTGACTTTGCATCCATGGGCCTGTATGGCTTTGCATATGGCATTTTACTCCCAGTAACCGTTGGATATCGTGGAAAGGGGGCAGCTGCTGATTTCTTATCGATCCAATCAGCAAACTTTGCCTTCCTGTCAGCGTCATAAACAGTACCATAGGAGCTACGTGACAAATGCTTGTACTTGCCAGCATATTTTGGCTCAAACACCTCAGCAAGCTGGGCTGCTCGCTCAATGGTTTGAGGATTATGAGCTCTCACATCAGCAGCCAGAGAGGGATTTAAGCCTTGTATAAAATGCAGCAGCTTCCCCTTCTCGGAAATGTCCTGTACAAATAAGGAAAGCCTCCAAAAACGCTGCAAGTACTCCTGGACTGTACCTGTCTGAGATAGTGCATAAAAATCAGCTAGGCATTGTTCAAGGATTAGGGCCGAGACGAAAGTCGTGACCATAAGCTCCTTGAACTGTTTCCATGTGGTCGGCTTTTGAGGTGACTCTCGCATGTAACGCCACCATGTACGTGCATAATCCTGTAAATGCATACCAGCAAAAATGATCCTTTCCTCATCATTCTTAGGGTAGAAGCGGAAATAATCTTCCAGCTTCGTGAGCCACTCCTCCAACTCATTGGGAGTGCGAGTGTCACCCTTAAACTTATGCACAGAGATTTTATCTTTCACATCTTTGGCTGCGTTATTCCTGGAGTGACTACCAGCATATCTAGCATCCTCACGCTTGAAGCTCACATATTGTGAAAAGGGCATCTCATCACGAACATCCTCAGGCAAAGCCCTGTATGAACGTAAGGCATCTGAAAGCATATCATCCATGTTTGCATACTGCCCACTTCTAGCATCATGCTGGCTAGGAGAACCACTCCCTTGATGCATAAAGTGCGTCTGACTGAAAGCATTACCTCCCTGATATGCAGGCTGAGTTTGACTGAATGTATTAACAGGAGGTGTCATCGAAGCATGCAATCCCTGCTGAGTCTGCCTTCCAAAGACATCTCGGTGAGTGGGTGGCATAGAAAAAGGCTGAGAAGAGGACTGGCCTCTCTCCCAACTTCCCTAAAACCCAACACCCAATCTAGGCATGCTCGCCGTGGGCGGAAATATGCCAGTAGGCCGGCCCAAAATGGACGGCTCAGCCAATGAAATCTGCGAGCCAAATGGTGGCCTGGAATCAAAAAAAGAAGTGCTCGGCCTCACAGGCAAGGCATCGCCTATATCAACATAATCCCCATGTTGGGGTGCATGCATAGAACCAGCATCATAAGTGCGATGGCCATCAGCCATAAATCCCCTGCGTGGGTCAGGAAAATCACCCTGGCTATTCGACTGATCCCCGTGCTAGGGTGCGGCCTGCTTACCCTTATCATGCATACTGATGGCAGTAGTGATCTGCTGCCCAATGTTCTGACCCATCTGGGTGATAGCTGTATCGTGCATAGCCATAGCAGTGGTGAGCTGTTGCCCCAATTGCTGACCCATCTGTTGAAAAGCCCCTTGAAGCATCGAGGCCAATGCATCCAAAAACTGTGTGCCTGTAGGCATAGCAGGAACTGGCTGTGAGGGAGGTACACCCTCTGTAGCTGGCATCTGCTCTTGCTGAGCAACATCATCGCCATGCTGAAACGTCTCATCTGATTGGGGTGCACGCTTGGGGGCCATGAGTGCGCGATGGAGTCGATGAAGAGGCTTGAAGAAAACTCGGTGAAGAGGATGGAGAGAATGCTCGAAATGAGCCACAAAGGTGGCTGAGAAGGGCCCAGAACACGGCTGTAGAAGTGCCCTAAAAGAGGGTTTTTTTTTTTTTTGGGAAGTCCTAGGACTGTCCTAGCCTATCTAGGACCGTTAGGACTGTCCTAGCCTAACTAGGATTGTTAGGACCAGACTAACTAAACTAACTCACAAT
Organism: Lygodium microphyllum; assembly: GCF_053477565.2. Lineage (NCBI taxonomy): Eukaryota > Viridiplantae > Streptophyta > Polypodiopsida > Schizaeales > Lygodiaceae > Lygodium > Lygodium microphyllum. The sequence continues at coordinate 80,649,199 of NC_141139.1, forward strand.
TAATGAGTTAATTACCCCTCAGGTTAACTAACCTTATTAACCGTAGGAAATAGATTAGAAAATTATTCTAAGGTATGAAAACGGTGGCGGAAACGGTGGCCAGCGGAAGGTGCAGGCGGGTGACGGAAACAGTGGCGGAGGAACGATGGAATCGCGGCAGCGTATGACAACGAGGGGTGCACTAAACAGGCACGAAGAGATTGTCAGTCCGGTGGAGATGGCGTATTCCGGTGGAGATGATGCGACGACGGGGCGGTGGAGATTGCAAGCCGGTGGAGATGGCGTATTCCGGAGGAGATGGCGTATTACTACCTCGTGGTCGAGCAACACTGGCGAAGATGGTGGCAGGCAGTAACGGTGACGTGAATAGAAAAAAAAGACGGATGGAACTGTAGCGAATGGACAGAACGGTGAGGGTGACGTGAGGCAGAGAAGTGACGGCTGAAGAGAGGCTGCTGGTTTCTCCAAACGAAATGTTGAGTTCGTGATTGGCGGAAGCAAACGGAATGGCTCATTGGTGGAATCGGTGTGTGAGGGAGTTTGGCCGCCCTGAGTGCCTTGATTCCAATCGACCTGCACTCTCTTTCACGTGCTGGATTCCGCTTGGTTCACCTAGATAACAATAGTTTTGTCCATCGATGCAAAGCTGCTCTGTAGGTGCCAGAATTTTAGGCTCTAATACCATGCAATGAAGGGGAACTGGGAGATGGAGGAAAGCCACGGAAGGCAAGGGAAGATAGAGAAGGAAGGGGAGATAGGAGTAGCGTGAATTGAGAGAGAGCACAGGTGAGGAAGGAAGTAGATTGAGTTGGAGATTAGATGTCAAATCAAAAATGGTACCTTACAATCCTTTTGGGGTTGAATTATATAGTCCCCCACATTTCCCACATTTCCCCTACTATTTTCCCATCTATTTTCCACATAAAATCCATGCTTTTCCCACCTTCATTACAAACTTCATCTATTGAAGCTACCCCTAAAGGGTCACAATAATCATGGGGGAAGGGGCCTTGTACAACATCTAAAGTTTCGACCATATTTTTGGTGATGTCTTGCAAGAGGTAACCGCAGGTAGAACTTCTTTAGAAATACATTGAAGCATTGCTGAATATGCATGTGCACCATCCAAATCCCAGGTAAGCATAGCTTCCGCATGGTTGTCTTTGTCAAAATCTTCGGGAAGAGGAAAAGGACATTGAGGCTAAGGAAGAGCTTCACACACAATGTTCCAAATTCGCTTTTGCACAAACCAAGCTTTCATCACAACACTCTATGTAAGATAGTTAGGTCCATGTAACTTATCATTTATAAGTGCATGGAGGAGCCATATGGAGAGGAGAAGCGAAGATAGAGGATAGAGGGTCTATGGAGAGAGAATACAGCCAAACCAACAGCAAAGACTTCACATGCAATGTAACAAAAAATATGATTAAAACGAAGGTCGATTGCTGCAAAATGAAGAAAAACTAGTAAAAAATTGCAAGAAATAGCAAAAATGGCATGTACAAATAGTCCCCCAGCCATGGTTAGGGGTAGAAAATGAAAAACACAGGCTAATGGAGCATTTAATGCAGCAAATTGACGATTGCAGGCTGAAATCCAAGCATAGGCTGAAAACGTAGGGTGCTAGTTTGAAAAACGCAGGCCTGATTAGTGGGGGGGAGAAAGACTTGTAATCAGTAGAAAAATTGCAGTAGGAACCTAGATCATGTAATTTGATACCATGTCAGAAGTGGTGCAACAATGGAGGCATAGACAAGTATTGAAATAAACTGCTGAACACAAGACAAAAGAGAAAGAAAAAAAAAGAACATTGCAAAAGAAGAGAACTCAGAGATATGCTTGGGCAATGGAATCTATATACCAAACACGAGAATGACGCATACAATAGTGAGTCACTGGCTGCGTGGGCATTGGCACTGGCTCCTCTCCCCAACAGGAAGACCACTTGAAGAATAATGATGACTGAATGAGGAGGAGCCCCTAAATAAATGGCCCAATATATGCCAAATATGGCAGCTGGTTGGCCAGCATTTAATGCTGGCCAAGGGGCATAAACTGCCACAAATGCCATACAAATATCACCAAGATAATGCCTAAATTACAGATTAAATACCTAGCCCATCCGGCATGCACAAACTCACACATGAGCTGACAATCCTACTAACAGGTAGTGCCATTACATATTCTTGTCACTGTTGAGAGGACCGTTCTAATAATTATACGAGTGGCGCCTTGAAAGGGCTGCAAAAGAGTTATGTCACTAGTACACAAATCTCCAAGTGACTCAATTAGGTCAGTTTGCTGCTCTGCATTAACCATTGGTATCAATCCAACCAGTAGTGGGTTCCACATGACCTATTTACTCTTGCAAAACAATGTTGGGATAAAGATTGATGAGACCCTCGATAATGCATTGCTGTACCAGCTGAGGAGCACAAGATATTAGGTGTTGTACAAGCACTTGTTCGATCATGACTGCATCTATCACTTCTACTGCCATCATGGCATCATCAAAATTCATAAGTCCATAATACACCAATCATGTCAGCAATTTCGGCATCTAACTTGCTGAACTTAATTTCTTTTGTAATACTTACGATTACATCAGACATACCATTAAGAATGTTGGCTAGAGCAGCCATTGCATTTTCTTGCAACACACCAACAAACTTTCCCTACATGGATTCCCTTGAAGGTGCTGCTTGGCACTTACCAAGAGAGGTATTGCACCAACATCATACAAAAACCACCTTGCTTCCTTAGAAGTCAATGAGAGTGCTCTTAATGTGCTAGCTACCTCAGCTTTGACAGACGTATTAATATCAGGGCATATGAGTTTGACTAGTAGTGAATCAACTGCCCAATCACTAAAATTAGTGTAATGTCTCCACGTTTGCTTGAGTGCATGCATTGCCATGTGATACTTCTGGACCTGAGAAATTCTTCCAAGGTCTTGGAGGCATTTGCAGATCAATCACATAATCAGTAATACACTCGTGAACATTACTTCTTGTTGGTGAAACTGATCTGAAAGCTGCAGAAGAACTCTCTCTTTCCAGTCCATGCTCTGCAAGATGGAGGTTTTGATGCTATTTCTTCCAATTACACTGTTTGAAGGGGGTAGGGTGTTCTTTTTAGGGGTGCTATGCATAGAACCATCAAAACTCTCTGCTTGCTGTAATAGCCGACTTCACTCTTGCCTTTGGGAGTTGAGGTAAAATCTCCAATTGTCTCTGAACCTGTCATGGCAGAGGAAAAGGGCAAAGTGGAGCTTGATTGGGAGCCACAGCATTAAACAGTACTCCCTAACTCAAGAACATTCTCATCGCCATTTTGAGCTGTTGGTTTTCTGGGAAAATGCTTAGAATAGGTGTGCAGTGGGGACATACCCTTCATTGCATCCATCCATGGTTGAGAGTGCAACGATTCTCAGCAAAAATGTGCAGAATAGCTACTTTTATATCGCCTCTTCTTTCTGCCATGCTGAGTTGAGAGAGAGTGAACATAGAGAGAAGAGAGAAGTGAAATGCAGAAAATTTGTAGTGTAGAATGTTGTATAGGAATGCAAAAATATGCACGGGTGCAAAGAGAATACAGAAATATACACGGGTGCAAAGAGAATATTTGCGTTTGTCTCCGTCTTGAGGACCTCGATCTTCGTTAGCCCGCGTGCTGTCAGTTTTAGCAGGCTGTCTCTGTTAGATGTCAGATGTTGTCCAAGTGCTGGATTGGATTGCTATAAATAGCAGAGGAAAAATACCAAAAAAATGACCAGAATTAGGTTGGCTGCCTGAAACTGTTTGATTGATGCTGTACTTGATCGACTGTGCTGACGTGGCAACTATCTGCCGACTGGTCTAGCCGTATTGCACCTGTTGACGTGGCTCCTGTGACTGCTGACATGGCACACTGGCCAGCCGTACTGCTCTGCATATTGCTGTCTAGGGAATGACTCTCTAACACTCTCTCTCAGATCCTGGACAGGCCTTCGTGAACAAATCTGCAAGATTATCCTCTGTCTTGCAGTACTCCACATCAATGGTCCCATCTAGAAGCTTCTCACGAATGAAGTGATATTGGATCTCAATGTGCTTCGTCCGAGAATGAAATACAGGATTCTGTACCAAGGCAATGCAACTCTCATTGTCACACCGTAGAAGAGTAGGACGAGTCTGGGGGCAGCCAAGCTCCTCCAACAATCTCCGAAGCCACACAACCTCACATGTGGTGGAAAACACCCATAGTAAAACAAAGATTAACACGAGTGTTGAGTAGCCAAATCAAGGATCCAATCAACTAACGGTAGCGGGAAGCATCCGTCAAGGAAGAATCTGAGTGTGAAGGGGCCTTCCAGTTCGGATCCATAGGAGTAGAAATGGTCAGACAAGTCTCCATCTCAAAAGTCACCAAGAGCTGCTGAATGTATCTTTGCTGAGAGATGAAAATCCCCCTCTGAGACCGATAAATCTTGTGACCCAAGAAGAAATGAAGTAGCCCTAAATTTGTCATCTCGAATGTCTGATGTAAAGCTGTCTTGGTCTCTTGGACCTTCTGTGCATGGTCACTTGTAAGAATCGAATCATCAACATACAACACAAACAACACATGACCAGCCTCAGAAGTGTGCACATAAAGCTACGCATCGGCCTTGGAGCATTGATATCCCAACTTTGACTAAAGAAACGAGTTAATCTTCTCGTTCCATGCACGCGGAGTGTGCTTGAGGCTATACAAGGCCTTCTTCAAATTCTCGATCCATGATTAGAAGATACTCATAGTTTAGGTGGCCAAACCGAGCATGCCATAGCTCGGACTGTATTTGAGAGATAAGAATAAGAGAGGTAAGAGCTGTAGAAGACTTCAATTTGTAGATGCCTGTCGTGTCTAATACGCATACCAAGTATGTGAGCGGCCTGTCCCAGATCTTTCATCTCAAAGCTCTTTTTGAGCTGAGCCTTAAGAGCATCTAGCTCATCATGAGCTTTCCCTGCTACTATTAGCATATCATCCACATAGAGTACCAAAATCAATAAAAAACCATCATGGCTTTCTTCGTGTAAAGACACGGATCGATAGCACTTCGTCTGTAGCCCTGTGACTGCATAAAGGCATCGAACTTATGATACCACTCCTTAGGTGCCTGTTTCAAGCCATAAAGACTTTTCTTCAATTTGTATACTAGATACCGCCTGCCAGGTTCTGCAAAGCCCTTAGGCTGCTCCATATAAATCTCATCATGCAAGTCCCCATGTAAGAAAGCCGTCTTGACATCCATCTGGTATAAATCCAAGTCAAGTTGAGCAACCAAAGCCAAAACTAAGCGCGGGGTGGTCATCTTAACCATAGGAGAAAAGACCTCGTCAAAGCCCACACCATTCTCCTGCTTAAAACCCTTTGCTACCAATCTAGCCTTGTATGCCGGCTTGGGGTGTCCAGGGGTACTTTTTAGCTTGTATACCCACTTGCATGGCAAAGCCTTATTGCCCGTAGGCAAGGAAACCAAATCCCAAGTGTCATTCTTATGCAAGGAGTCTATCTCAGATTGCATAGCCCTCTCCCAGGAGTGACTATCACCCCTGCGCATAGCCTCATCATAGGTGAAAGGCTCTCATGCATCTGTAACCAAGACATAATGCATCGAGGCTGAAATCTATTAGGTGGACGTCTATCTCTAGTAGACCGTCTCACGGCAGGCTCTGCTGCCTGCCTAACTGCTTGTCCAACACCCTGACCATGAGCATCTGCTGCAGACAGCTGTAGGCTGCCAACTGGTTGTACGGGAGCTCTCAGCTCCTCTTGAAATACGACCCTACGGATCTCAACAACTCTCTCAGGCTGCCTATGCATTTTGTCTTCATGGAAGACTACATCATAACTGCGGATGACTTTCTACGCCTGCGGATCCCAGAGACGATAACCCATCTCGCCTGCATCCCCATAACCAAGGAAAATGCATTTGACACTCTTGGGATCCGGCTTACTTCTCTTATCCTTGGGCACATGGCAAAATGCCTCACATTCAAAGACACGGAGATGCGCATAAGAGGGAGGTTTTCCAGTCCATATCTCCTCTGTAACCTGGAAATCCAAACCACTAGAGGGTGATCTGTTTATGACATGCACAGCTGTACTAACTGCCTCAGCCCAAAAGATCTATGGTAGGCCTGCATGGCTAAGCATACTGCGTACATGCTCCTGGATGGTTCTATTCATTCGCTCAATCAAACCATTTTGGGGGGGGTTGTAGGGGGCGGTCAACTGATGCTTAATACCCCTCTCATCACATAACCGCTCAAGAGCACGTGAGACATACTTACCTCCATTATCTGTCCTTAGGCATTTTAGCCTATACCTAGATTGGTTCTCAACCAATGCAAGCCATCTCTAAAACACAGCCAAGACATCGGATTTCCGCTTAATGGGATAAGCCCAAACTTTCCGTGAAAAATCATCTATGAGCGCAACAAAATACTTTGCACCACCCATAGATTGACAAGGCATGGGCCCACAGACATCCGAATGTACCAATGCCAAGGGCTCACTCATGCGTAGCCTACTAGACTTATTATACGTAGACCTAGTCTGCTTGCCATAAAGACAATGCTCACATGAATCAAAACATGCATAATCAAGGGGCGGTAAGTACTACAAAACTAGAAAGCATTTTCATTTCCTTCAAAGACATATGGCCCAAACGGGCATGCCATAGAGATACATATGGGATAGAACCCACAGACAAAACATAATCAAGGGAAGAAGCTGATACAATCAAGGGGTAGAGACTGCCAGCCTTGGCACCTCTCACAATCACAAGTCTGCCACGAGTGATCTTCCATGCAGAGTCTCCAAAACATACATGATATCCTGTGTCGTCAAGCTATCTAGCTGACATGAGACTGTGTGTCAAAGCAGGTACATGACGTACATCCTGCATAACAAAACTGTTGTCAGAAGGAAACTGCAGCCTAACATCACCAATGCCCACAATATCAAGAGAGCTGTTATTACCCAAGTGCACAGAACTCGAAACAGTACGGTATGAATGAAACCACTCTCGGCAAGGCGTCACATGAAAGGAGGCACCTGAGTCCAAGAGCCAACACCGTGCATACATAGAGTGTATCTCTGTCATGTGCGAAGCACTAGAAGAAGTTGCTAGGATATAATCATCATCATCAACATTTTCAGGTTGTATAACATTGATCTCTTCAATTTTAACACTGGACTTTGCAGGTACTATGCTGTGATCAGAAGACTTATCCTGCACTTTGTCTTTCCCCTTATCTTTGCACCTTTCGTTGTGCAATTCATGGCATTGTAGCCTAATATGGCCATTTTTCCCACAATGGTGACAAGTAACATCTACATTCCTGCCACGGGATTTGCTACGTGACTTTCCACGAGACTCGGATAGAGATTTCTGAGAATCCCGTCCACGGCCACTACCACTGCCATGCTTTCCATATCCATCATTCCTGCCTCTAACTGTCATAGCATGAGACACACGAGAGGCATCCAAATTCTTACGGTTAACCTCTTCCTGCAGAAGAGCACTCTCAACATTAGATAATTTCAAGGTAGCAGTAGAGGCACATAATGCAGTGCGGAATACATCCCATAACTCATTAAGAGTACCAAGCAAGAAAAGAGGAGTGACATCCTCTGGAAAAGTGATGTCCTGCGAAGTCAAGTTCTTGAGTATAGCATGGAACTGGCTCAAGTGAGCAGACATAGTCACATTCTCCTTCATGCGTAGATCCATAAGCTGCTTCAGCCAATACATCTGACTCGTTGGACTTTTCTTGTCATAGAGATTTTTGATATTTTCCACAACTGCCATGCACTCTGTTCTTCCTTAAAGACATTATAGTGAACATGTTCTGTGAGAGACAATACAATAGTGGACTTGCATAACTCATCAAGCTCAAGCCATTCCTCATTTGGCATAGTTGCAGGCGGATGCCCGCTTAACCTCAAAGGTTTGATCTGCAATTACTGCACCAACACCTGCCAAATCTGGCTCTTCCAATAAGAGTAATTCGTACCATCAAGCTTAGTGATGTTGAAAATAGCATGATCAGTGGACGAACTCGCCATAATGCAGGCTGGAAGACTGTAGACAATTCAAAACTGCTTGCTATTTACTGCAAAAAATGACAAAAAATCACCAAAATTGAGGAAAAATGGCGAAGAAAGTGGAACCAAAGCTGCTGCCCACCAAGTACTAGTGAAAGTACATTATTTCAGAGTGTTTCAGCATGAAAAATCCATGTCAGTCCATACATATATGCTTGTTGTAATAAATTTCAGATTTTAGTAAAAGAGAGCTAACAGTGCCAAAATTGGATCCCAAGGTAATCAGATATTGCCAAGACCAAAGCCGGCATCATGCGGGCATAGCATAAGCATATGATGGTCGATAAGCATGAATCTTACACCCAAGTATGTCATACAAACATTTGCCAGTGAGTAGGCACACCCCCCAGGCAACGGGGCAAAGTGTTCCTTCCACTACCAAAGCTTGACACAAGTAGGTGTCAGTTCACAAAGATACGGATCCAAAACTGAAACTTAGCTCATAAGCATATAGTGAACCAAGACATATGATGTATCATCCTAAAAGGTAAGAAGTCCCAAAGTCTCAAGTGTCTGTAACTGCTCAATGCATAAAAGTACCACCTGCTCAATGTCTAATAAGCATTCAAGAATGCTTCCACTGGCACAAAAGCCGTATGTATGAGCTCAAGAGCTCAAGCCAAGGCAAGACATAGTGCCAATGATATAAGTCCAAGACAATACATCAATAGTACATCCTGAATATATAGGTGGTAGAGCATCCGTATGTAGCATCCATAAGCATGTAATACATCAAGTACATCCTAAGATACAACTCTGGCAAGCCAATAAATAGCTCAAGTAAGCTCCGAGAATTCAAGGTCAAGCCAAGACCGAGCTCCAGTAGCCATAGACCCAAACAATATAACTAGCATGTAGTAATGGCATAGGCTAAGCATGTCAAGACTGGTCAGACATAAGCAACATACATGCCATAAGTACATCCAAGACGAAGTATCCAAATGCTTTGCAAAGCGAGCTCAAGCTCAACCAACGATCCTGAATCAAAACCAAGCTCTATGTCGAGCTCCAAGTGTCAATACATCACCATATATGTTCAAAACATAGCTCGAAAAGCATAGGCTAAGTATACATGAGTAAAATGACTTCAGTCCAACTATGTGCAGCAGTGATTTACTGTTCAAAACTGAGAATTTCAGCATCAAAATTAGCTCCAAATAGTTGGCAAACAATAGGCATACATTCCCCTAACATCCGGGCATCAAACGGGACTAACCGGGCATCAAATGACAATGCCAAACAAGCTGTAGCATCAAATGTTAGTGTAATACTGTCATAAACTGCCTGTGGATTGTTATGACTCCCCCAAAACAGTGTTAAATCAGTCCAAATGCTATGCCAATATATCAACTATCAAAACCAAGCATCAAAGCATGTTCATATGCCCAAAATGGAGCCTTTCCAAGTGCCAATGGAGGGGGAGAGTTGCTGTTGTGACTGTCAATGCTGAAGACACATATGGGAGGGCTGTGTGATTCTGCCAACTGTAAATGCTGGTCCTGGGGCTGCAAAAAATGGTGGCCAAGCTTCGGAGGGGTCTGGTTAAAGCCAAGGAAGGCCTCAAACAAGCTTCAGCAAGTCTTGTTCAAAGGCAAGTGAGATATGAAGCAAGGGAGCTTCAATGGTGGCTGCCCCAATCTTGTTTATAGCTTGTGAGACCTGAGAACTGAAGTAAACCCTGAAGAAAATGATCAAATACCTCTGATGTAATGCCCTGAAGGTGCCCCACAATGCCAGGAAGGTGCTCGGCAAGCCGGGGAGTGACGGGAGCTCGAAGGAGTCGAATATGGCTACCGGGAAGGAGACCCAATGCAAGTAGGGAGTCGATGGGATGTTGAGAATGCCACGAACCAAGCTCAAGAGTCAGAAAGCAAAGCTCTGATACCAGTTGAAAGGGAGTGACGGTGACGGGCGCCCGCCACCTGCAGTGTGCAGTGGCGATGACTGTCAGTTTAGTAATATACGGGCGGCTAGGCAGAGACGCCTTTACCCCCAACATCCTTCTTATCCTTGTCGGGGCAATCCTGTTGGGAATAAAGGCCCTCGTGACTTTAAATGTGCTCGGATGTGAACATACCCTTAGCACTTGTACTTACACATATATATATCTATCTAAAAACCTAAAGGTACACTCGTCATTGTACCTACAAACGTGCTCACCCTTTGCTCTTCTCTCTCTTACTCTCTTTGTCTCTCCACGACTAAGGAACACCTACTGTCTTGATCTTTGTGCCTCTCGGTCACTACAAACTGGTATCAGAGCGGGCTAGAGACAACTGAGGTGTTACAGGAGTCCCAGGTGGACGCGACGAGGGTCAGTAGGCAGTCAGGTACGAGTGGCAGTCGCTGGTAGGCAACAGTTGCAGGCAGTGAGAATAGTTGACAGCTGTAGGCATCGTGGGTAGTCGCAGGCAATGAGAATAGTCGATAGTTGCAAGCATCGGGAGCAGGCGCAAGCAGTGAGGACAGTCGACAGGTGCCACGTGAGACTCCGGTGAGGAGACAAGATAAGCGAGGCATAGGTCGCGTAACGCGACGGGCAGCAGTTGGCGGGCGATCAACAGGCAGACGTTTGGTAGGCGCGATAGGTCACAGACTTGAATGGCCGTTGATCCGTACTTTTTTTTTCTTTTTAAGAAATTTTGAGTTTGCTTTTGCCTCCTCTTCTCCAGGTGTTCGTGTGTGCAAGCACAGTGTGCAAATCTGTGCAGATTTAGGCTCAAAAATTTGGGGCTTTTCTTGAATTTGGGGATCTTAACGCCAAACTGGACAATGTGACTCAAAAATTTGCAAAGTCGGTGCACATTTGCCCGGGAATTTTGGGGTTTTTCACATTTTAGTGAAATTCTTTCAATTTCAGTGAAATTAGTGCACGCAGGACTTCGAAAATTTGGGGATTTGTCAAGATTTGGTGCAAGCAAGATGCAACAGTGATATCTGTCTCGGAAATTGCAGGAATTTCTGACATTTTGTCCCCGATATTTGGGGCTTTTTATGTACATGCACAAATTGGCTTGAAATTTACCAAATTTCTTGACATTGATGCACATTGGACCCTTGGTTGCCTTGAAGTTCATGATTGATGAGGAATTTAAGGCTACTTTCTTGCTTTGCACTCTACCAGAGAGTTGGAATACATTCAAGATTGCTATGAGCAATTCTAATGTGATCCTTTTGTATGTTGATGTAGAGAGTGCTCTACTCATGGAAGAAATGAATCGGCAGAACAATGCATCCAGTAAGTCTTCCAGTGCTTTGCATACTAGGGATAGATCTTAACAGAAAAGCAAATATGATAGCAAGGGATGCAGTAAATCATGTGGCAAAGATGTTGAATGCCATCATTGTGGCAAGAAGGGTCACTTTAAACGTGACTGCTACAAATGGAAGAAAGAGAAAGGAAAGGGCAAGAAGACAGATGATAGCAAGGAAGAGAAGAAAGATAGTCAGCCTAAGAAGAGCAGTGCCAAAATTGAAGAGGTGAGTGTAGTCACTCATAACAGTGATAGTGGGAGTGACGTACTCTTTATCTCTTCATACTTTGGTGCACATGCTTTACTTGCAGATACAGATGATGATGACATGCATACCTAGATTCTCGATTCAGGTGCTTTCTTTCATGTCACCACTCATCGTGAGTGATTCTCTGACTATACAGGGGGTTGACATGGTGTTGTTCATCTTGGGGATAACTATGCATGTGACATTGTAGGTATTGGCAGTGTGCAGTTGCAATTTCAGCATGGCTTCGTGTTCACATTTCAGCATGTATGGCATATACCTCGGCTCAAGAAGAGCTTGATTAACACAGGGCAACTAGATGATGATGGTTTTCATACCACCTTTGGTAATGGATAATGGAAGATCTGTAAGGGATCTAGGGTTATTGCTAGAGGTTGCAAGAGTGATACTTTGTATTCACTTCATGTATTTAGTGTGCGTGCCTATGTTGTTGCCGTGATGATCGAGTAGCCAAGTGTTTCTTGTGGCATGGCCGGTTGGGACACATGAGTCAAATAGGAATGAAAGTGCTTTCTTGTTTGGGTTACTTGCCTTGCCTTCGTTATGCTGATTTTGAGCATTGTGATCATTGTATTTATGGTAAACATGCACAGACGTCTCACAAAAAGTCTCTTTCTTTGAAATCTTCTCCTCTAGAGTTAGTACATTTAGATGTATGTCAGATGCCAAGATTATCTTTAGGGAAAAATAAATATTTTATCACCTTTGTTGATGATGCTACACGGAAGGTATGGGTTTACCCTATTCGTAGCAAGGATGAAGTGCTTGTCAAGTTTAAAAAATTCTTGGCATTAGCTGAAAATCAGACTCATAAGACACTAAGTGTCTTCGCTTTGACAACGTTGGGGAATATGTATCCAAGGCTTTTCAGGCATTTTGTGATAGCAAAGGGATAAAGAGGGAGCTCACTGCCCCTCATAATCTGCCCCAGAATGGAGTTGCAGAGCACATGAATCAGACCATACAGGATAAGGTTCGTATGATGCTGTCTCATGCTACATTATCCCATGGTTTTTGGACAGAGGCTGTTATGATAGCCGTACACTTAATTAATCGGTCACCAAACAGGTCTTTGGGGGGGGAGTTCCCCAAGAAGTGTGGTCGGGCAAGCCATCTTCATATGCTCACTTGAAAGTGTTTGGTTGCGAGACTTTTGTGCACATTTGTAAAGAAAAACGTAGCAAACTTGAGCCAAAGTCTTGTAAATGCATTTTCCTAGGATATGGTGACGAGGGTGAAATGGGATATAGATTGTCGGATCACGAGAAAAGAAAAGTAGTATGTAGCAATGATGTTATTTTCCGGGAAGATCGCATGCATAAACAACGTGAAAAGACTGAGAAGGTCCATAGGGTTGTAGTCCGGGAAGAAATACCTTTTGGACAGCAAAATGTGCCCACTGTACAGCAGCAAATACTTGCTGTAAATGAACCTGTAAATGGAAAAAATGATGTTGGAAATGATAGTCCAGCTATTGCCCATGATTATGAGCCATTACATGTGCAAGAACAACTAGGACAACAAGCTGTTAATGTTGATTTGCAGGCTGAAATGCCAGGACAGCATGCTGAAAATGAAAATTTGCAGGAACAGCCAGCAAAGAATGATCATTGGGTTAGGAGATCGTGTAGGGCTACTAGACAACCTGATAGATTCATTCTTGGTGCAAATTATGTGGTTGATTATGTCATGTTGACAGATTGTGGTGAACCAACCGTTTTGCTTCAAGGAAGCAATGGATAGGCAGGACAACAAGAAATGGTATAAAGCCATGTTGTTAGAAATGGAATCTCTTGAGAAAAATGACACTTGGGACTTGATGCAGTTGTCTAAAGGGTAGAAAACACTTCCATGCGAATGGATTTACAAGATAGTCACTTCTGGTTCCTCACTAAAGTACAAAGCAAGATTGGTTGCGAAGGGGTACAAACATGAACATGGAGTTGACTTTGATTGGATCTTCTCTCCCGTAGTCAAGATGACTACATTGAGAACCATTTTGGGTTTGGTTGCAGTTGAAGATATGGAGTTCATAAAGATGGATGTAAAGACTGTATTCTTACGTGATGATCTGCATGAAGACATATATATGTAGCAACTTGAAGGGTTTGTAGTAAAAGGGAAAGAGAAGATGGTATGCAAACTCAAAAAGAGTTTGTATGGGCTGAAACAAGCACTAAGAGAATGGTATGATAAGTTTGATACATTTATGCAGTCTCAAAGTTTTCATAGAAGTCAAGTGGATCACAGCTTGTACACCAAGAAGGCAACAGATGGCAGTCTAATTATCTTGGTTCTATATGTTGATGACATGCTGATTGCTGGCAGAGATACTCATGCTTTGAACTCACTGAAACAAAGTCTTTATGGCAGCTTTGACATGAAGGATCTTGGTGATGCTAATCACATTCTTGGCATGCAAATACTCAGAGATGGATCAAAAGGCCTACTCTATCTATCTTAGCAAGAGTATATCTCCAAGGTTTTGTAGCGTTTCAATATGGAGGGAAGGAAAACAGGTTTTGTAGCGTTTCAATATGGAGGGAAGGAAAACAATTGGGGTTCCGTTGCCTCCATATGTGAAACTCATTGCAGAGGACAGCCCTACATCTGATGATGAGAAGGCTGAAATGGCCAAGATACCATATGCTTCAGTTGTTGGCAGTTTGAAGTATGCTATGGTTGCTACACATCTTGACGTTGCCTTTGTAGTAGGAGTGGTTAGTAGATACATGGCAACCCCTGGCAAAAAGCATTGGGATGCAGTGAAAGGTACTATGAGGTACCTCAAAGGCACAAAGGAGTTGTGCATCTACTTTGGGAAGCAGAAGGCATTTGTTATTGGCTTTACGGATGCAGACTATGTTGGTCATGCGGATTGCATGAAGTTCACTTTTGGGTATGTGTTTACTTTCACAGGAGGAGCAGTCTCTTGGATCTCCAAACTACAAAAGTGTATTGCATTGTCTACTACAGAGGCAAGAGTATGTGGCTACCACTGAGGTATGTAAGGAGGCTTTATGGCTTTCACGTCTTGTGGGAGAGCTTGGTATCACAAGGTTACATGTTCTCCATTGTGATAGTCAGAGTGCTATCATGCTAGTATGGAATCCTGTTTTTCATGCAAAGACAAAGCACATACAGGTGAAGTACCACTTCATTAGAGATGTACTTGACAGCAAGAGCATTGAGCTTGTCAAAGTACATATAGATGATAATCTTGCAGACCTTCTCACGAAGGGTCTTCTAGTAGAGCGTTTTGCTCATTGTCGACATATGATGGGAGTTGGATAGTTATATGTATTTTAGCTTTGTACATACCTAGACTTAGATGATTCTTTTTTCCTCTTAAGGCACATTGCCTTTAGATGGGAGGTTGTTGGGAATAAAGGCCCTTGTGCCTTTAAATGTGCTCGCATGTGAACACACCCTTAGCACTTGTACTTACACATATATATCTATCTAAAAACCTAAAGGTACACCTACTGCCTCGATCTTTGTGCCTCTCGGTCACTTCAAATCCTTCTTCCAATGACCGGTCTTACCACAAATATGGCAAGTCGATTCCTTCTCCTTCTCCTTCTTGGATTTGTTGTCCTTTTTTTGGTCCTTCCCTTCTTTTGAGAGGCTTGACCAACTACAGCCTTCGATTTGGAAGCATTATGCCCCTTCAACTGTTCCTCTTAGTCCAAGACCATAGAAACTAGCTCTTCCATCGAGGAGTCGACTCTCGCGCGGATGCAATAAGAGCAGAATAAAATGTATTGAATCGCGGTAGCAACTAGGACAATAAAGTGATTGCCATGTCTTCGGAGGAAATAGGCTTCTCTGCATTTTGAACCTGCATTTGAAGCTGCTGAAGCTTGTTGACGTGTTTCCGAAGCGAAGAAGACTTATTATTCATGGACAAGGTGTGCATGTGTACCTCCAAAGAAACCCTCTTTATCAAGGTCATTCAATTATACATCTGATCGAGCTCCACCCATATCTCTTGAGCCATCGTCAAGTGCTCGATGTATCACGACTGTTATACAAGAGAGAAAAAGAAAAGAACGAATCTTGGCATTGAGTTTGTCTTAATGAGATTGGGCCTTAGTCAACTCCGCACAAGCATTGGAAGAGAGTTTGGACTCATCTCTCACCAAGGGCCAGTTAATCTCAATCACAAGCTTCGCCAAATCATAGGACTCTAGAATGGTCAATATCATGTGCCAGATGCAGTAATTGTCACCATCAAGCTTTTGATCTGATGGAAGAGCCGGTAGGACATGCATCTTCATGTCCATGATCGCCTAGAACTCCAAGTCAGTCTCTGTAGACATGCTCACTTGCAATGCCTGTAAAAATGCAAAATCAGCCTTCCTCTGATTATGAAAACACAGTCTATTAGGGCTCTTTCCTCTGCTTCTCCGAACCTTCTTCAACTGTCGGAGGCAATGAAAAAGTAAAATCTGCAATGGAAGGCCTGAAACACAGCCTTCCTTCCCTTCAAACAACAACTTGCAGCAAATTCACCAACTAGACTCATTTCTCGCATGTCCGCACTCGCTTTGGCCTAGTTTCGACGCACAGCCCTTCCGCTCGCCCTCGAATGTTGGAAACGCATCCTTGTGTCGCGCTGAAATCTCCTCTTCAGGTAGATTCTTCAATTAGTCAGTCTGATTTTACCGCTTTGATACCATGTTAGAGTGCAGCGATGCAGAAGCGTGTGACCAAGACCGAGAGAGTGAACACAGAGAGAAGAGAGTGAAGTGAAACATAGAAAATTTGTAGTGTAGAATGCTGTATAGGAATGTAAAAATATACAGGATGCAGAGATAATATTTGCATATGTCTCCTCCTTGAGGACTTCGATCTTTGTGAGCTTGCGTGCTGTCAGTTTCAGGAGGTTGTCTTTGTTAGATGTCAGATGTTGTCCAAGTGCTAGACTAGACTGCTATAAATAACAAAGAAAAAGCACAAAAAATGACAAGAATTAGATTGACTACGTGAAACTGTCAGACTGCTGCTGTACCTGATCGACTAGTCTGGCCGTACTGCACTTGCTGACGTGGCTTCTGCGACTACTAACGTGGGACTCTGGTTGGCCGTACTGCTGTGCATGCTGCCATCCAATGAACGACTCTCTAACATCTTGGTGAAGGTTCAGTATTGTTTCACCAATAGATGCAAAGTGGATGGAAGAGGATGACTTGGTAGACCATCCTCAATTGTTACAACTTTACTGAGATGCCTTTCAACTAGAGTTGACTCTAGTTCGAGTTGAGTCAGGTTTAGTAGAGCAGGGGTTCGGAGCATTGTCTGATGTTCAAGGGGGAGGTGATACTTCTACTCCACCAATTTTGGATAGCTCTCGTATGTATTGAGTATGTATCCAAGGTAATATGCTGAGAATATGTCTACCATGAGGTTACTACTCAATGTTCTAGTCAATGTGAGATGTATGTAGATGAGTATAAGTTTCACTCGAGCATTGAAACTATACTTTGCATCAGTTTGAAAAATATGTTAATTAGTTTTAATTTAGTTTTTTATTAGTTTGAGAATTGTTTATGGTCACTTTTGGGATCAATTTAGCATCAGTTTTTGCATTATTTATGATTAGTTTATGATCAAATTATCTTTAATTTTCAATGGTTTACAATTGGCTCCATGGACAATAGTGTGTTAGTAAATGCCATTGACAGTTTCAGCCATGGTTTATGTTGAGAATATGCTTTACTATGGTTTTGCAGTTAGAACAATTGAGAAACATGAGTTATGACTGTATCCAATGGGTTTTCAGCAACAATTTTGGGCTATTTCTTAGTATTATATGATGTTTTTGTTGACTGGAAAATTTTAGCAAGTTTAGTGTGTATGGCATGGTTAGACAAAAGTGGCCAATGTTGTGACTACGATCCATTATGAAAATTCCCAATGCAGTATACTTTTCCTATGGCACAATGCAATGCAATGGAGGACGATTTTAGGGATTTTAAGAGGGAGATTTATCATAGGGATGTGAAAGTTTGAGATGCTCTAATCTTGCTAATAACATTTGATTAAGATATTAATTAAATGTGCAAGGTTATTAGCACATGTGATGCACATGGCAATTATTTTACAATATGGAACCTAGGACCCCGAGATATCAGTTGGTGCCAAAGATAAAAGTTGTAACAAGTTATGTCTGATAGATACTAAGTGGTACCCAATGTCAGATTTTGTCCTGGACCAATTTGTTGACGACTAATGTCAGTGGTGATATTAGAGATTAGATATTAATCAAGTAATTAATGCTAGTCTAAGGGTGAATAACTACTCAAAGATACTTGGAAGACAAATTAGTTTAGCAAATTTAATTATTGATTGGTGATATTAGTTTTTTGAGCACTAGAATAATTATTAAATGATTTTTTAAAAATTAATAATCTAAAAATTAATCTAATGAGCTATAAAATGTTGGAAAATGAGATTAGAAGGTTGCCACTTGGTAAAACTTGCCCATGCAAGTGGAAAAAACGTTTTAAGGGAGGAAGTCTATTCCAGCCATTGTGAGAGAGGAGGTTCTTCGAGAGTAAAGAGAGGTTGTTGATGCGATCCAGTAGGGATCAGTCCTACATCATGTGACATCAGTTTGGAGCTCTCTAAGAGTAAGTGACGGTAGTCCAAGGTTCTTTTGGTATGCAAAAGTTTTCATGGTGATCTTAAGTTGTAGGTGAGAGCTTCCATGGCTATTTGAGCAGGTCAACAATAATTTTTCAATGTTTCTCGCAATGAAACTCTGAACTCTCGTTATAACATTCTCTCTCATCCCCCAGTCATCTCTGAAGGTATCTCAACATTTTTCAGTAGTTTGAGCAATCAAAGAAAGAGATTCCAATCAATCTTTGTTGTAAATTATAATTTACAATAGAAATTAGGGTTTTGACAGTTGCCTTGGGATGTGTGCTTAGAATTGAGGGCCTAGGACTTGAATTCCAGTAGTTGAAATTGAGAAATTTCAACAAGATTCAAGAAGCCATCCAACCAATATCAGATTTGCGACTGAATTTGTCTTTCAAGGAGCATGGTGAAGGCCGATCTTCAAGCGAAGCAAGGGGCAAATTGGTTTGGAGGCTTGTTGATCAATATTGACAACAAGAGGTACTTGGATTAGCGGAGGAGATCAGAGGATCTCAATTGTGCTCTTATCATTTGCAATATAAGATAAAGAAGTATCGTAAGAGGTACTTGGATTAGTGGAGGAGATCAGAGGATCTCAATTGTGCTCTTATCATTTGCAATATAAGATAAAGAAGTATCGTAAGGGGTACCAATTTCGGGACTAAGAGGATGTCCAATGTCCAAGATTAAAGTGGTAATGTGTATTTTGAGTTTATGTGAATTTAATGCATGCTATAATTGGAACTTAATAAGGTTATTTACCACCCTGTTCGAGGAGGGCTAGTTTTAGGGTACCACCTAGTCCCTGTCAGACATAACTTATTACAACTTTTGCCTTTGGCATCGACTGATATTTCAGGGTCTTGGGTCCCACACTGTGAAATAATTAACTTGCACCTCACATGTGCAAGTCACATTTGCACATGTGATTAAATTTTAATTAAATGCTAAGCAAAGCAATACAATTTTAGGTACTTGTGACCAACCACCCCCTTGAGATCCTTGCGATCATCCTTGATTTCACTGTAATGTGTCAAAGCATTTATTGGCCCTACTCGAAATACATTTTAGGATCATAGTCAAACAACATGTGCATCTATTACTTAATCATGCTCATGTCCTGTTTATGTGAAATTCCAGTTATTCAAACGAGTAACCATCCACACTTATGAATCATAACTACTAGCAGAACCATAAGGAATGCATCCATATGCTAAAGCCCAACACTGTTTTGACTATCAAGGCATTGTAATACATAAACTAAGTATAACCGATGTCTCATTGCAATGATGTACTACATGGTACTCATGTAAGGTATACATCAATTGCAAACCACATGTAACTTATGTAATTGTACTTGTTTTGCATCACCTACAAATATATGTTACATGCCATCCATGTATCCCATGCATGCCTTGCGAATGCACATCATATCCAATGTACATTCCATGTATTTCATACATGCAAAGAACCTTGCAAATGCATCGTTTCAGAGCTTAGGTAAAACCATACACATTTGCATACCAACTCTCTGTGACTAGTACATTGAATAGTGGTCCCAATGGCAGAAATATTGTTAGCCTATAGTACCTAGTACATCCAAGATCCACTACATAACTGAGCTATCTATCACTAGGGAAGTGGGAATTCAACTGCCCTATTGAGCATTAGGCAATACTTTGGACTTTCTACACTCTAGTGAGCTTGAAAGAGCCAGATTCAATATTGGCTCTAACTAAAACACATTAAGGTAAAGTGCGTCACTGAGGATGATCTACCAGGTCACCATTTTCCATCCAATTGCATTCTTTCATAGGTGAAACAATGCTAAAACTTCACCAAGCACATAGAAACTTTACCTCTACTTTACTTGCTGCAAAACCTCCTCTAGGTTCTAAGCCTTCTTTTCTCTTGAGCATTGTGATGCTTTATACTTTCACATTGTTGCAATTGTAACTTAACTAATATGCAACATTGCATCCAGTTGACTAGCCCCTCATGTATACTTGATATGCTAGGAGCACGAGATGCATCATGCACCATTCTTATTTGCATACTTTGAACCATTGCAATGTGACTTTGCATACTACCAGCCATACCAATATATATTTTTCCATACATCGCATGTATTAATAGTTGTAATTTTTCTCATGCAAGCATTACCAGCTACATTTTTCCTGATCACCAGCACTATATGGAGCATTTGCATGACCAACATTAATACCATGAGTCCCAAATATAGTGGGCTACATATATGCATTGCCAAACTTGCCACTTTGTGCCGCAACATCATGCCAATATTGCTATACATGGGGTTATGCATATTATCGGCCATACCCAGATACATTCGGCCTTGCATCGCATGCATTGGTTGTTGCATACCATAAGAAGTTGTGCCATACATTCCTTTATGCGGTTCCTAACCCACTAGAGCATGGAAACTAGTGCCACCACCAAAGTACCTTGATATGCGGTTCAAAAAGCATTGGATTGGCACTACCAAGTTGGCCTTGCATATGCATCAATTGCCCCACTGGTATCATTTGCTTATGCTCAATACCCACATTTGGAACACCATGCAACTCTATTGGCCTCTCCCTTTGGTGCATCTTGCTGTCACAAAGCTCTTGAAGCTGATTTTCTTTTCTTGCCTTTGTTGTCTTTTTAAGGGGTAGAAAAAGTGCATGAACTAAGGATTATTTGCCAATTGTATAAACATTTCGGCTGCTGTCCTTAGCTGATCTTTAAATTGGTCATTAAATTCCTCTTCCTCTTGTTGGTCTCATCTTCAAGAGATCTAGAAGGACCTACCTCTTGTCCAATTCCCTCATTCTCAGCTTGTTGTCCTTGCTATATGCCTTGTCCAAGATCAGGCATTGCATTTTCTCCCAACACTTTGTGAATTTTTATATTGAGAGGCATTATCCTTGCTTGATCCCATCTCACTATTTGAAGACATTCTTGTTGTAATTCATAGCTGAGTACAATGTTAACATTAGAGAAAATCTTTGACCTTCAATCGAGTGCCTTGAGTTCACCAATTTAAGGGAATTGATGGTATCCTAGTGATGGAACCTTGAAATTGGGCTTCCTTTTCGGATAAGGTGGTACTAACATGATTTAACAGTAATTACAAGCAAAATAAAATTCACATAAATTGAAAATGCAAATGTTACCATTTTAATCTTGGACAATGGATAGCCTACTGGCACCCCTTGCAGTATTTCTTTAACTTTTATTGCAAATGAATGGAGTACAACTAAGATCCTTTGATATATGTTAATCATGTTAGCTTGCCTATGTTAGTCATGTCAGTTGAGCTGAATCACGCTTTACAGATGATCAACATTTTTAAATAGTCCCAAAAAATGCTTAATTAATGAAAAACACAAATTTGATGTGTGGTTTAAGAGAGTTTCAATGGTCTCTTAAAACCCTAATTTTTAGGGTACTCTTCAACATCTATAAATAGATGGGATGTCCACCATTCAACCTTATGCTTTTGTGCGGGTTTCTCACTTTACCATGCACATTTCAGCCATCAGCCACTTGCCATTTGGTGTCTAGCCATCACCTATTGCGGCCCATGATTATCCAGTCCCAGGTGGCTTGTTTTTAGCCAATGAGCTTGTGTTTTTAGCATCTAGTGCTAGGTGAGAGATTGCTACCATCTCTCCCACCGGGCGACTATTGCAGTACTTGCATTTTTGTTATCTAGTAGACTATCTACATCAGCAAACACCTCTCTTGTCACTTGATAGTTCTTTGTCTCAGCACTCTCTCATCTCCGACTAGTGATTACTGTACTTGGGATCTATCTTTGGTGAAAGTCACTCTTCGACACTGCATTGCTTTTCCCTTGGGCGTTGTATACACTTTTACATTCATATACCGCATTCATTCACTTCAGAGTTTCTTCTCTTTGTGTTTGAGATTTGAGTTGTGTTTTGTATTTATTTTGCTTGTCTTAATTTGAGTCTTTGTGTTTAATCTTGGTCGTATATACTGTGTTTCCTTACTATAAACCCTAGCATATCTTCACGTGGTATCAGTGTTGGTGTCCTTATAAAGAGTATATGTAGTGGTGGTGGAGGCTAGTCTTTGTGTGAAACTTATACGTGACTCAATTTTGACTTGTAATTTCTCATGTACCTTTTTCTAGGGATCCAATGATACCCTAATAGGCCTTTCCATCATTAGAGGCTCTAAGGAGGAATTATGGTCTCGAGGAGAAAGAGATAGATTGTAATAATCTTTCCTCCTCCTTAAGCACTATTTATAGCAATTAACAAATTCACAAAAGTGAAATGCACACTTTACCATATAATCTTGGATAGTGGATACCCTGTTGGTCCCAAAATTGATGTCCCTTTTGGTATTTATTTAACTTAATTGAAGAAGAAGTCGATGTACAATGGGATTCTGCTAATCCCTTTCGGTATTCCAACTCCCCTTGTTGTCCAAAATGACTAGCAAGTCTTCAATTTGATTTGCCCCTTGATTCAGGCAATCAATTGGCCTTCATCCACTTTGATGGAGATGGAAAATTTTTCAAATTCAATGATTTGTTAGTCCCTCCACTTGAATAGGCTAAAAATAGCTTCAGCCCTATTGAATCCAAGACTTGGACCTTCCAATTTTTGGCATGCTTCCTGAGGTTGTTGCTAAGTCCTAATTTCTGCTTTGCAGATTAGGGTTTACAGTAGAGAAATTTAAAATTTCTCAGCCTTTGGTGATCTCAATGCTGTAATCTTCGGAGCAAGGCTATAAAAAGTTGGGAGATGAGAGAATATTGAGGAGAGAAAATTCAGACTTTCTTCGCGAAGAACCGAAGAAAATTTGTCATTTACTGTTGTTGCCCTGTCTCAATAGCTTGCACATGCAAATAATTGAAGAAAATTAGTCATTTACTGCTGCTGCCCCATCTCAACAGCTTGTAGATGCTGTCACTTGTTGTTGATTAGTCTTCTTCTGTCCCTAGCTGCCTCGAAAGGTCCTCCAATGGCTGTAAATCAGACCATCAATATCTCCTCCCTCTCTCTTGTATGCTAAATACCTAAAATAACTCTCTAGTCTCTAAAGATGTTTTTCAAACTTGCATGGGCATTTTTGACAAGTGGCAACCTTTCCAAATGGTTTTTCTAGTATTTTTAATAATTAAGTATTAATTTTCAGTCTTTAAATACTAAAAATTAATCTAATAATTATTTCGATGTCATAAAAAATAAATTGATTGCTCAATAATTAAATTGGCTAGGCAACTTCCATTCTCGAGTGTTTGCGCAATCTTTGATCATTAGATTGACGTTAGGTACCATTAAACGCTACTTTCCTACTGTCACCAACTGACACTTGTGGCCAAATGAATGACATAGGCCAACAATTGGCACCAGATACCACCAAGTACCTATGCGACATAATTCATAAGAACTTTTACCTTTGACATCCTGTGATTTTATCGGGTTCTAGGCTCGTAAATTTACTATAACCCTAGTTACACCTCATGTGCAACATGTACTTAACTATGTGATTAAAAATTAATCCACATATTAAGTGAGGTTTCAAAAATACATGTTCTCATGACAGTGCCTCCCTTAAAACCCTTGCAATCGTCCTTGATTGCACTGCCAAATGCATCAAAAGCAAAATAGTGGATTGGAATTTCCATAAAGCATCATAGTTAACACAACATTATGCACTGTTGCTCAACCATTCCATATGCCAAGCACATGTGTTGAGCTTAGAGGCACGAGGATTAAGACATGTAGTGCTTCCTAGCAGTAGAGAGAGAGTGAGAGAGTGTAGAGTAGCGAGGAGAGTGAGTAGGACTTGTGGATACAATGATGAGTGTATATCTTTAGGTTTTTTAGAGAGAGAGAGAGAGATATATATATATATATATATATATATATATAAGGGTGTATTCACACCCGTGCACATGTAAAAGGCATAATGGCCCTTTATTCCCAACAACCTTCCACCTAAAGGCAATGGGTCTTAAGAGGAGAAAAGAATAAGCTAAGTCTAGGTATGTACAAAGTTGAAATACATATATCTATCCAATTCTCATCATCTGTTCGGCAATGAGCAAACCGCTCTATTGGAAGATCCTTTTTGAGAAGGTTTGCAGGATTATCATCTATATGTACTTTGACAGACTCAAGACTCTTGTTGTCATGTACATCTCTAATGAAGTGATACTTCACTCATATGTGCTTCGTCTTTGCATGAAAGACGAGATTTCGTGCTAGTATGATAGCACTCTGACTATCACAATGGAGAACATGTAACTTTGTAATGCCAAGTTCTCCCACCAGACGTGAAAGCCATAAAGCCTCCTTGCATGCCTTAGTGGCAACCACATACTCTGCCTTTGTAGTAGACAATGCAACATACTTTTGTAGCCTGGAGATCCAAGAGACTTCTCCTCTTATGAAGGTAAACACATACTTAGAAGTGGACTTTCTGCAATCCGCATGACCAGTATAGTTTGTATCTGTAAAGCCAACGACATATGCCTTTTGCTTTCCAAAGTAGATCAACAAATCCTTTGTGCTTTTGAGGTATCTCATAATACCTTTCACTACATCCCAATGCTTTTTACCAGGGTTTGCCATGTATCTGCTAACCACTCCCACTGCAAAGGCAATGTTAGGACGTGTAGCAATCATAGCATACATCAAACTGTCAATAGTTGAAGCATATGGTATCTTGGCCATTTCAGCCTTCTCATCATCCGATGTAGAGTTGTCCTCTCCACGAAGTTTCACATATGGAGACAATGGGACCCCAATTGTTTTCCCCTCCATATTGAAACACTACAAAACCTTGGAGATATACTCCTGCTGAGATAGATAGAGTAATCCTTTTGACCTATCTTTGAGTATTTGCATACCAAGAATGTGATTTACATCACCAAGATCCTTCATATCAAAGCTGCTATGAAGACTTTGCTTCAGTGAGTCCAAGGCATGAGTATCCTTGCCAGCAATCAGCATGTCATCTATATACAAACTAAGATAATCAGGCTGCCATCTGCTAATTTCTTGGTATACAAGCAATGATCCACTTGACTTCTATGAAAACCTTGAGACTGCATAAATGTATCAAACTCATCATACCATTCTCTTGGTGCTTGTTTCAGCCCATACAAACTCTTTTTGAGTTTACATACCATCTTCTCTTTCCCTTTTGCTACAAACCCTTTAGGCTATTGTATATTTATGTCTTCATGCAGATCATCATGTAAGAATGTAGTCTTTACATCCATCTTTATGAGCTCCATATCTTCAGCTGCAACCAAGTCCAAAATGGCTCTCAATGTAGTCATCTTGACTACAAGAGAGAAGATCTCATCAAAGTCAACTCCATGTTTCTGCTCGTATCCCTTCGCAACCAATCTTGCTTTGTACTTTGGTGAGGAACCAGAAGTGACCATCTTGTAAACCCATTTGCATGGAAGTGTTTTCTACCCTTTAAGCAACTGCACCAAGTCCCAAGTGCCATTTTTCTCAAGAGATTCCATTTCTAACAACATGGCTTTATACCATTTCTTGTTGTCCTGTGTGTCCATTACTTCCTTGAAGCAAGATGGTTCACCACAATCTGTCAACATGACATAATTAGCCATATAATTTGCACTAGGAATGAATCTACTAGGTTGTCTAGTAGCCATTGACGATCTCCTAACCCAATGATCATTGTTTATTGGCTGTTGAGCATTTTCAGCTTGCTATCCTGGCATTTTAGCCTGCAAATCAGCATTAACATCTTGCTGTCCTGGCTATTCCTGCACATGTAGTGGCTCATTATCATGGGCAATAGCTGGCTGATCATTTCTAGCATTATTTTCTACATTTGCAGGTTCATTTACAACAGGTATTTGCTACTGTACATTAGGCACATTTTGTTGTCCAAAAGGTATTTCTTCTTGGAATACAACCTTACGGACCTCCTCAGACTTTTCGGGCTGTTTATGCATGCGATCTTCTCGAAAGATAACATCATCAATGCGTACTATTTTCTTTTTCTCGGGATCCCATAATCTATACCCCATTTCACCATTGTCACCATATCCTAGAAAAATGCATTTACATGACTTTGGCTCAAGTTTGTTGCGTTTTTCTTTACAAATGTGCACAAATGCTTTGCAACCAAACACTTTCAAGTGTGCATATGAAGGTGGCTTGCTCCACTACGCTTCTTGGGGAACCCCCCACCCCCTCCCAAAAGACCTAATCAAGTGTACGATTGTCATAATAACCTCTTTCCAAAAACCATGGGGTAATGTAGCATGAGACATCATTGTACGGACCTTATCTTGTATAGTCTGATTCATACGCTATGCAACTCCATTTTGGGGTGGATTATGAGGGGCAATGAGCTTCCTCTTTATCCCTTTGCTGTCACAAAATGCTTGAAAGGCCTTGGACACATATTTCCTACCATTGTTAGAGTGAAGACACTTAAGTGTCTTATCAGTTTGATTTTCAACCAATGCCAAGAATTTTTTAGACTTGTCAAATACTTCATCCTTGGATACGAATAGGGTAAACCCATACCTTTCGTGTGGCATCATCGACAAAGGTGACAAAATATTTATTTTTTCCTAAAGATAACCTTGGCATCTGATATACATCGGAATGTACTAACTCTAGAGGAGAAGATTTCAATGAAAGAGACTTCTTATGAGACGTTTGTGCATGTTTACCATAAACACAATGATCATAATGCTCAAAATCAGCATAACAAAGACAAGGCAAGTCACCCAAACGAGAAAGCACGTTTATTCCAGTTTGACTCATGTGTCCCAACCTCTGGTATCACTTTTATAACCTCTGGCAATCACTATAGATCCCTTACAGATCTTCCATTTCCCATCACCAAAGGTGGTATGAAATCCATCATTATCTAGCTGCCCTATGCTAATCAAGCTATTCTTGAGCTGAGGTACATGCCGTACATGTTGAAGTGTGAAGATGTGAAGCTACAACTACACACTGCCAATACCTACAATGCCACATGCATAGTTATCCCCAAGATGGACAACGCCATGTTAACCCCCTGTATAGTCAGAGAACCACTCACGATGAGGAGTGATATGAAAGAAAGCACGAGAATCGAGAATCCAAGTATGCATGTCATCATTTGTCTGCAAGTAAAGCATGTGCACTAAAGTGTGAAGAGACCAAGAGTATATCATTCCCATTGTCATTGTCATGAGTGACTACATTCACCTCTTGAATTTTGACAACACTATTCTTAGGCTGACTCTCTTTCTTCTCTTCCTTGCTATCATTTGTCTTCTTGTCCTTTCCTTTTTCTTTCTTCCATTTGTAGCAGTCACGTTTAAAGTGATCCTTCTTGCCACGATGATGGCATTTAACATCCTTGCCACGTAATTTACTGCGTCCATTGCTATCAGTTTTACCTTTCTGTTGTGATCTGCCCCTAGTATGCAAAGCATTGGAAGAATTACTGGATGCATTGTTGTGCTGATTCATTTCGTTCATGAGCAAAGCACTCTCTACATTAGCATACAAAAGAATTGCATTAGAATTGCTCATAGCAGTCCTGAATGTATCCCAACTCTCTAGTAGAGTGCAAAGCAAGAATGTAGTCTTAAATTCTTCATCAATCAAGAATTTCAAGGCAACTAGTTGGTTGAAAATGGAGTTAAACTCACTCAAGTGAGTAGACATTACTGTACCCTCTTTCATACGCAAATCCATAAGCTTTTTCAGCCAATCTACTTTGCTTGGGGCACTCTTCTGTGTATAGAGTTCTTCCAATCAAGTCCAAATAACATATGCAGAATCCAAACCTTTAATGTTAAACAACAAGGTATCAGAATCGATAGCTCGATGGTTGAGCGTACAAGCTTGTTTAACTCATCCCAATCTTCCTATGCCCCTTTGGTCTTAATCGGCTTTGCCTTCTGCAACATGATATTGTAGCATTGTTTTTGCCAAACTGTAAAGTTATGTGCTCCTTCAAGCTTCTTCATGTGCATGAGATTACTGTTGTCACTGCTGTGAGCCATGATTTTCAACCCAAATGTGACAAAAAAATTCAGCAAATGTAGGTTCAAACTGTCACACAAGTGACCAAGGTACAAACAAGTACCAACCATCAATAAATAGCCACGTAGAAGCAAAACTTTCAGATCTGTAAGTAAATTTTTAGAAACACTAAACCTTGTGCTACAATACTTCACAACTGATTACAGCTGTTTCAGGGGGCAAATACATCACATCACATGAGAAGTCCCAAATTTTAGCTGCAATTTCTATTGTTCGTGCATCCACGAGCACAAAATTTGACATGCACAGTCAAAAGCTTCAAAATCTTGTGCTCAAAGTATCAACCATACATTTGCACTGTTTTTGACATGCACAGAATAGATCAAATTTACCAAAATAGAGCAATTTCAGCAAAACCCCCAAAATTTTCCAAGTGCTAGATGTCCAAATTGCATGGAATTAAATGTGCATGTACATAAAATGACCAAATGGTGCATAAAGTTTGCCCAAACAGCAAAAGCCCCAAATTGCATGGCGTCCAATGTGTTTTAATTATTGAGAAATTGGGTGAATTTCAGCGCAATTCTTGCATTATACATGAAAAGTCCCAAATGTTGGAGGCAAAACGTAACAAATTCCTATAATTTCAGAGGCAAATGGTCTTGTTCTGCATCACCATTCCCAAATCCGAGAAAAGCTCCAATTTTTTAGGCCAAGATTTCACAAATCTGAATTTTGTGCTTATGAACACTCGGTGGTGGAAGAAGAAAAATTGCAAGAATTTGGCAAAAATGACAAAAAAAAGGTAGTCCGTCCATCGGACTCGACGCATTGACCTGTTAGCGTGTCGTTAGCTCATAGTTCTATCGCTCGTGACACATGCCACACAATCCTGTTGCAGAGGTCGTCGTGCAGCCCCGTCGCGCAGTTGCGCCCCGTCACGTAGTACCGTTGTCTCTAGCCCTGTCACGCAGCACCGTCACGTTGCCTACTCTCCAGTCGACTGTCGCGTAACGACAATTGTCTCGTCAGCATTGTTCCTTCTTGCTGAATCTGTCGATTGTCTCTTGTACACACAAACTTGCCTTTGACTTGTCTCGCCTATCTGCTCGCGACTTGGAAGCGTCAACTTGGTAGTCGCCTCCTCACCCAATGTATCGAGAAGCGTGCAAAACTTGATGGCTCAGATACTAGTTTGTTGATCTCAGAGGCGGGAGGATTGAGACACACAGTGCTTGCTAGCAAGAGAGAGAGAGAGTGAGAATGTGTAGAGTAGCGAGGAGAGTGAGCACAACTTGTGGGTACAATGACAAGTGTACCTCTTTAGGTTTTTTAGATAGATATATGTATATAAAAGTACGTGTTCTAAGGGTGTGTTCACACTTGTGCACATGTAAAAGACACGATGACTCTATTTCCAACATGTTGAAAATTACCAACCAATCATAATATAACATAAGACTCACAAAGAATCTCAAAACGTTGCTAGATTATCATGTGACATGTCTATTTCTCATGAGCTCAACTCATATGGCAAAACCAAACCATACCATAGCATAACCAAGCATAAACCATGGCTAAAACATTAATGGCATCACAACACATGTTGTTGCCCATGAAACCAGATGTAAACCATTGAAAACTTAGCATAATCTGATCGTAAACTGATCACTTGTTGATTTGAGAATTGAACACAAATTGTTGCAAATGTGAACCCAAATTGATTACAAATGCATTGCAAAAACTAATGCAAAATTGTTCCCAAAAGTGACCATAAACGATTCTGAAGATTATCAAAACTAAGTTGAAATTGATCAGAATTTGTTTCAAAATTGAGGCAAAATTCATGCTAACTTGATCATAAGCTGATGTAAAAGTATAGTTCCAGTGCCTGGGTGAAACTCATACTCATTTGGATAAATCTCACTATGACTAGTATAGTAAGTAGTAACCTCATGGCAAACATATTCTCAGCGCACTACCTTGGATGCATGCTAAATACATCTAAGATCCACTACATACGAGAGTTTTCCACCATAACTAAAGGAGTGGAAGTGCTATCTTCCCCTTGAGCATCATGCAATACTCCGGACCCTTGCTTTGCTAAACTTGAGGAAGCCCGAACTAAGGGCTCTAACTGAAAGGCATCTAGGTAAAGTTGCAACAACTGAGGATAGTTTGCCAAGTCATCCTCTTCCATCCATTTGGCATCAATTGGTGAATGATTTTGAAATTTCACCAAGTACCTCATGGAAACTTTACCTTTGAATTTTTTTTCCTTATGTGCCAAAATATGCTCGGGTACCAAAATCTCATCTAGCTTCTAAACCTTAGGCTGAATTTCAACAAACATCCTCCGGTGCATCATCATGAAAGGGCCTCAACAAATTGATATGAAAAACATTGTGTATCTGCCAATGTGGAGGTAATTTCAATCGATATGCCACATTGCTGATCTTCTCCAACACTTGGAAGAGCCCATAGTATCTCATACTCAACTTTGGATACAATCTTTCTCTTACTTTCATCTTTTTCAATCTTGCCTTTTCAAAATGCAGCAATATATAATCACCCTATGTAAACTGCAAAGCAAGTCTGTGGCGATCAGTTGCCCTCTTTTGCTTTTCTTGCGATCTTTGAAGTGCATATTTTATCTTTGCATAGGCTACATCCAAGTTTTTCACATAATGATTAGCCTCAAAGATCTTATCCTTAGTTTGCATAATAGGTGGTACATTTTCTTACGACCCTCAACCACCTCAAATGGAGCTTTGCTCGTAGAACTATGCATTGTGTTGTTGTAATCAAACTCAACCACGGGTAAATACTGCTCCCATTGTGTCTTGTAGTTTGAAACATAGCACCTCAAAAGATCTAACATCGTGGAATTTACTTTCTCAAGTTGACCATTTGTGTGCAGATGAGAATTTCAATGTGGTTCCCATATTCTCAAACAATTTCCAAAATAAACTGGTCATTCAAGGGTCTCGATCACTAATGATCAACTTTGGCATACCATGATACTTAAAGATGTGTTGCAAAAACAATCGTGCCATATGATTAGTCTTTATTTTCTTCCTTATAGGAATGAAATGGGCTTGTTTGCTAAACATACAAATGATAGTCCATATCCCATCATTTCCTGTAGGTGTCTTAGGAAGTTCAAAAATAAATTTCATTGCAATGCTCTACCAAGGCCTATTTGGAATAGGTAAGGGTTGCAACAAACCCGACATCTTTTGCCTATCATGCTTTACCTTCTGGCGTACGATGCATGTCTTAGCAAACTGTTCTACATCATGTCTCAAAGCTGGCCAATAAAAGAAATGCTCCATTGCCTTGACCGTGGCATCAATAGCTCTGTGTCTTGCATACAGAGGAGCATGACTTTCAGTGATAACTCTAGGCCTTAACTACTTTGTGATACACAGTCATCCATGCATCATCAGAAATTCATCTCTTAGCACAAAGTGTTCATGCCTTTGGCCATTGCAAAGCTGATCATTAACATTAGCAAAGTCTGAATCAACAACATATTGCTCATTCATGGCATCCAACTTAGTGTGAAACCATGCTGAGACGGCTGAAATTTGTGGCTTATGTGGCAGTGCATCATCCACAATATTCGTTTTACCATCAATATGTACAATCTGAAAATGAAACATAGAGAGAAAATTTGCCCAATCTCTTATGCTTCTTTGACAACTTTGTCTGCGTTAGAAAGTACCTCAAAGTTTTATGGTCTGTCTGCACTGTTAAATTAGTCCCCAACAAATAATGTTTCCACGTAGACAGTCCATGAATTATAACCAAGAGCTTTTTCTCATAGACTTGCAAATTCTTTTATGCACCGTGGAGAATTCGGCTCTCATAAGCCACAACTTGGCCATCCTCCATAAGAACGACCCCAATGCTGTTACCACATGCATCACATTGAACTATGAATGACTTTTTTAGATTGGGAAATACAAGCATAGGATCTAAAGTCATCTTTTTCTTCAACTTTTCAAATGCTAAAATTTCCACTACTGTCCATCTAAATGGCACATCCTTCTTTTGCAAGTCATGCAATGGAGATGAAATTTCATCAAACTCGCGTACATATTTCATGTAGTAAGAACATAAACCCAAGAAGCTACAGATCTCATGCACATTCTTTAGCGTCTAGCTTATTCCAAGTTGTCATGATGTCAATCTCAAAGGTACTTGTTAACCAATTCGATGCAAACATTTGCTTAATTTGTACCCACGTTGGCGGTGCTCTACCTTGCATCAAAAGTGTGGACCACCACTGTAATGCATTCCCTTTCAAGAAAGTGGTTACCTTTTGAATCTTCGAGGACTTCGTGAAGTTCCCTCCTGAATAGGTTGTATCAAGCTGTTGAATGAAAGTCAAAGCTTTCAGTCTATCTTGTACACCATTGAAGGACTCAAGATTCATTGCTTTTTTACCCTCATCATAGTCTTTTGTTGCCCCTTTGGGTGTCAAGTTGTCATACACTAGTTACTGCAAAAAGGGTGCATTTGCTAAATATACATCATAACCAATAAATGGAGCATTTGCATGACCATCATTCATTCCTTGAGCCCCATAAGCATTTGGGAGTGCAGATATAGTACCAAACATGCTACTTGGTGTCCCAGGCATCAAGCCAATGTTGCCATACATAGGGTTTTGCATATTTCTAGTCATACCCGAATACATCGGGCCTTGTACACCATGGATTGGTTGCTACATATAATAGGGAATTGTGCCATACATTCATATATGTGGTCCTTGGCTAACCATAGCATGAAAAATCATGCTTCCACCAAAGTATCTTGGCTGCCCCATCTTAGCATGCATGCCCGATTGTCCAAGATCCATTGGATTGACACTTTCATGATGGCCTTGTATTTGCATTCCTTGCCTCGTAGGTATCAACTGTTTTATTTCATTACCATCTTTGGAGCTTTAAATGAAGGGTTTGGCATTATCCTCGGTGTATCATGCTGTCCCGAAGGTGTAAAAGACGTCTTCTTCTTCTTGCCTTTGTTGTCCTTATTTGGAGCATTTAAAAAAAGGGTAAATTGAAGATCCTTTGCCAATTCAACAGAGAGATTAGTTGTTGTCCTCATTCGATTCTTGAACTATTCATGAAATTGCTATTCACTTTGCTGGTCATTAGCCTCCTTATGCCTCGAAGGCCATGTGTCTTGCCCATAACAACATTTATAGCTTGTTGTCCACGGTCTGAGAGAGGCATTACATTTCCTTCTTTCCCATGCAAATGTTCATATTGAGAGGCATCATCACTACTTGAGTCCATCTCATTGTATGAAGACATATTGCTGTAATTTCTCAATTGAGATTAAAAATCAGCACTAGCAAAAAGCTTTGGCTTGTAATCAGGTGCATGTTCACACATGGATAAATAAATCTAATAATGGGCTACAAAGTTTTTGGTTATCGTGTCAAGTTAAAAAGAAAGTGCTAATTTAAAGAGGATTTGTTGGTTATTTGAAATGTTTTTTATCAATTTATGAAACATTAAATTCCAATCAAGACCTATTAGACAATTACAAGTGACATAGTATAATACATGTAATATATCATTCAACACAAGTGAAGGGTTTTATGATTGGACACATAATTGCTAGGTATCCATTTTAGTTGGAAAGTGAACAAAAAGGATAAAGTCCATCGAGCAGATAGGTATACTTTAGGAAATCTTAGACATTCTTACCTTAGACTAGTGTCTCTTTAATTTCTCCACATGCAGAGTCTTGAAAAAATGGTATATTAACTGATTATTGACTAGGATAATCTTGTGAATATTTAGAGAAATGTTTAGATTGAGCATTCTTTGTCTAGTTGTAGCACCATTTTCTTAAGCTTGTCAATGGGTGTACTTGGATTTTCTTTTCTAGCTGGGTATGAATCGGTGTACTTATTACCTTGCACTTGAGAGCTTAAGTTTTACTAATTCATACATGTTGATCCCTTTATCTCCATTTGGTAGTGTTAGTCCACTTGTTAAGCTATCCCCTGTGTTTAAGTTACTTAATGGTCTAACCTAACGCCAATTGTCTTCACACAAATCAACTCGAATAAAATGTAGCATGTTAGATTCGCAAAGCATAATGAGACTATCATCATAGCACATTGAGCACTCCACTACTCTGAACTTGACACTATGAATATCTTGTGTAGATATGGAGTAAACGGTACTTAGTTCTAGACATCTTCTTGATGAATAGAATACATCATATCCCTTAGAGGAATTTACAAGAGATAATCCTTGATTGTTTCCTAGTCTTAGTCCTTGTTTTTGAGAAAATATTGGGGCAATCACAAAGTTCTTATATCTTAGGTATTTGATTTTTTCATGAGCCATATGTATCCTAGATATGTAATATTATAAATACATATATATACATTATACAAATGCATGTGTTTATGAATGTCCATGTAATATAAAAGCTATGAATGTTCACAATATATTTACAATTTTATTTGTATCTATGCATATTCTTAAGGTATAAAAGCTATCAATGTTCAAATCGTTATGACGTATTTACTTATATTTTTCAAAATTTTTTCATACCACTATTTACATGCATTATGTGTTTATTAAAAGTACAAAAAATATTTATCACAAATTTTTATTTATCAGTAAAATGAATAGTATTTGTGTATCATATATAGTTATCAAAACATTATAAGAATATCATTCTCATGTGAGCATATGTTTATTATTTTTAATTGCACTTAATTTTTTGTTAAAGTTCATTTGTTTTTTTAATTATGTGTTTGTTCCATGGATTGTTTCATGTATTACTTGCTTATTTTGTTCTATTGTGAGAATTGACTGTAACTTGAAGCTAGTAACATTGTAGAGTAATAGTCATTGATCACTTGTTATCTCCATGTACACTACAATATCCAAGAATATGAGGGCATCAAATTTTCAATTGTTAAAGATAACCAACGCTTCTTTCTTAGACTAGCCTAATGTAAAGTTAGGTCTTGGCAATTTGTCAAAAATACTTTTAGGTGAATATATTTATTGGGAGTGTAATTTTAATCATAACGTGAAGTTGTGCATCTCACATTAGGGACAATTTCCTTGGTTGTGTGAAGAAGCTGATATATATGTATAAACACCAAGTTGCCAAACAAGCAACAAATGCCATAGGAGAGCACTATGGAAGTGAGAGGGCTTTCGTGCAAGTGTGTTATGTGCTAAAGTTGAGATGCTTGACTAACACAGTCTTAATCTCAGATACTCTATGTTTTTAACTTTGGAGAGTTTCAAGTACTATTTGATAAGGGAAAGTTAAGAATAAAGTGAATATCTATTAAAGGTCTCTCCATGAGAGTTTTCATATGACATAATTAGAAGTGTAGATAGCCTTGGTTAAGCCTTTTTTTTTGGCCATGCAATGATAATTGTCAACAATGATCATTAAAACCATGCATGGAGCAAAAATTAGGGTGTCTTGGGATGGCGGTTCCTTTCCTCACCCCCCTCCGCTCCATTTTATTACTCAATACGACATGATGTTCTTGATAAGCATAACTCAGAAGTGGAGGAAGTTGAAAGGGTCGTTCTATACAACTTGAACCTGATTGGATGTACCATTGTGTTGGATGGTTGATGACAATGACCATTGATAAACATTGTGTTGGTTTTACCAAGGGGCGAGACATTCTTAAAGGCCATAGATAGCATATGAAAAATCAAGTTAAGGGAGTGTACTATAGAGATTCTATGCAGGACTATTGAAGAGATAGGGTGTTTTCATATGGTGCAAGTTGTTATGGATAATGCAAAGAATTATACAAATGTAGTTAGACTTGTACAAGAGCAATATCCAAAGATTACATGTGTGGTTGCAGCATTCTTAATTTAATATTAAAAGACTAGTATGAAAATGAGAATACAACATGGTTCGCTAGCATGATTAATGACTATAGGAGAGTTGTTAAGTTTGTTCTTGAGAGAAGTTATTTTGCACTCATTTTATACTTGAGTCCTTACTTCGAAGCAAGGGTATTGTAAGAGACATTCTTGTGCATGGATATATATATATATGATTGGGAGGTTGAGCAAAGTATGCAAGTGACAAGTAAGGCTATTAAGTTGCGTTCTCATTGTTTGAACAAGCAGTAACAGTTTATGGTTGATGCATATCATATAATGATGTTTATCATTAATACCATAAGCAACATGGATGGAGTGGTAAACATGGAAAAATTATGGATGATATGGTGGACTATGCAATGAAGTTTAGAGTCTCCTAAGGAGATTTAAGACTCCATTGCAAAGCCCTAGCAAAAATTATTTAAAGCATCTTAGAGAAAGGTTCTATTAAAATTTGTTTAGAGGAGATGGATTGTAGCCCATACATTGTTGCATATTGTTGCGTATTTGTTAGATCTTGAGTATTGGGGCCTAGAATTATGGGAAATAGTGAGATAGGTGTAGACTTCTACACTATGCTCATTATAAAAGGTTGAGAATTAACACAACACAATGACAAGTTTGCACAATGACAAACTATATTCCATATAGTATAGTATTACAAGAAGTTGGCTCTCCATTTGAGGTATCCATGGATTTACGAGTCATAAAAACTTTAAAAATTGATACTATTTTACAATGTACAAAGAGGGATGGCTTAGAGAAGGTGAGTCAAAAGAGGGCAAAGTCTACAAGCGGTCTTTTCACCCTTATAGGATATGTGTGGCACTCCACCCTTACGAAGTTTTTAAAATCTAGAAAGGACATTTGTGTAGCCCTATCCTTTACTAGTAGCATGGGATCCCTTGCCTTCCATTGTATCGTGTGTACCATATGCATGTTTAATGCATCTCTTAGGTCCCTGTTCAACCATTGGCATTAGTCTAAGCATCAAAACTCAGCAAGGCATATGATGAGCCAGATGACATTGTAGACATTAGACTTCTTGTTGTAGGTGGGCTAGCACAACGACTTGTAGATCTTGAACGTTATCATGGTTGCCTCCTTCTAGCCTCTCCTTTCCATTGTCATTCTTGTTTGATATGCACCTTCATATTAGCAACTAGATATTTTAGTTGAGAATTGGCCTTACCATGCTAGAAATGAGCATTAGACCCAAAGCAATGATATCCACTCTTGGGACATTACCTTTAGTGAAGTTCAATATTATATTGTTGGCATGCAAGTCAGAATGGATGACATTAGTTTTGTGCATGGCTTTTATCCCATCAATAAGTGCATGGATTATATAAGGCATGTTATCAATGACGCCTAGGATTGTAGATTTCATGCTTACATATCAGCTCCACATTAGGATTATGTCTTAAATTGTATGGAGGCTTGTAAAGGTGCTCAAAATTTCCCTTGTATTTATGCTAATGAAAAGTGCCCCACACGAGTATGTCCTCTAATGGGCCATCATTGAAGAGAGGGAAAATTGTAAACTAGGGGGGTTTATAGGTGAAGGCAATGTACCCCACAATCAATGCATTGGCCTTTTATATTTTGCGTGTAATGTGAAATTGTTGCAACTTGGCATTATCCAACCCCTTGTATATTTTGGTGCAATATACCAAATCTGAAGGGAAATAAGAAATGACCTCTATGTTGACTTGAATGTACTCTCCAAGTGCACCATGGTCTAGTACCTTGCTTGCCTTGAGCACATTGAATGGGGTGCCAATTGTTGGTGAATATTGGTAGTTACACAACATGTACATAATTGTACTTGCTCTCAATAAATTAATCAAAT
The DNA here is from genome assembly GCF_053477565.2 of Lygodium microphyllum. Classification (NCBI taxonomy): domain Eukaryota; kingdom Viridiplantae; phylum Streptophyta; class Polypodiopsida; order Schizaeales; family Lygodiaceae; genus Lygodium; species Lygodium microphyllum. The sequence continues at coordinate 80,687,289 of NC_141139.1, forward strand.
TTTCTATGGCACATAAGCTAGTACTTCCACGTATGGTGGTCTTCACTTGCTTGGTAGAGAGATTGCACTTGATAGGTCTTTTGCCCATTTTGTGCATGGTAATACTTCTTTCCATTTTGATTTCCACAATGCAAACTTCTTCCTCAAAGCTAACATTGGTGCTAGCTCCTTGAGAATCTCCAACGTCTTAGGCACATTTCCCAATAGTCTGCTACAAAGATGTGAATTTTTCTTATCATCCCATATTGTATTAGCAACAAAGTGTAGAAGACCTTGCCATTGTAGCAATGTGTGCACTATTGCACATGCCTCGTTGTAGAAGTTAACAAGGGCGATTTCATTGCTATTTATAAATGCTATGTGCTTCTTTGTGCTAGCCGACACAGCTTGCACCAAGTAAATATGCAATGGTTTTGCAACATTGCATACCATCTTCATAAATTGCAAATGCTTAGGTCTCTAAAGTGTAAGAAAAGTGTCTAAACATAATGGCAAATTCTAAACATGTGAACCCAAGTGAAGGTCACTTGGATATAGAATTATATGTATGAAAAATCACAAAGATGATTCACAATTGAGAGGCACACATGTATGAAAAAAAATTCTTATAATTTTCTATAGTAAAGAAAATAAGCATTTAAGTATAGTGACAAACTCTAAATCTATGAACTATAGGTCAACTTCACTCGAATATAGGATTATACATATAAAAACTCACAAAAATGATTCACAATTGATAAGTACAAATGAAAACAAATTCTTATAATTATCAATGAAAATTTACAATTGCATGATATAATAAATGTTGGATATGCTACATGAATTGCATTAAGTTATTCCCTATTAAGTTTAGAAACATGAGAGAGAGAGAGAGAGAGAGAGAGAGAGAGAGAGAGAGAGAGAGAGAGAGAGAGAGAGAGAGAGAGAGAGAGAGAGAGAGAGAGAGAGAGAGAGAGAGAGAGAGAGAGAGAGAGAGAGAGAGAGAGAGAGAGGTCCGATTTTTTTCTAATAGTAAATAACTCGATTTTTAGTTGAGAAGCGCAGTTTTATGAATCAATTCTAAGTTAATTATCGATTGCATATAACACAATTAAAATACAATTAGATGATATTAGTTTATGTTAATCTAAAGATGCATATATTATTCATGTCGCTAAATAACCTATCTTTTGCAAAGAGTGCAATCAAAGCATGTGCTCAGCTAGCTTGCACATCCCATTTCAATAATTAATAGTGGGAGGTGTAGGAGGAGTTGGATTGCAAGACACAATCATGACAGTGGATGGATTAGGTAAAGCTACAACATTATGTACAATAGGGCTTGCAAGCCTAACCTTTGAACCAAATACATAATCCCAAAGCTACTTGGCAACCAAAACATGCATCATCATGTATGCTCATATTAGATAATTTGTGCTATCCTATTCATGAGAATCTTCAAACATATTTAACAAGTCATTTTGGATTGTCATTGCTTATTATGTAAAGTTGAATTTTCACAATAGCAGTTCCAAATGTATACATGTAGGTGTAACAATATGAAAAAGCAAGTAAAAGGTTTAAAAAACTTATAATTTTGGGCATGGTGGATGACATTGAAGATGGATTTTAGCTAAGAAGGCTCCAATATTCTTGAATGTTGGTGTAGAAGATGAAATTAGTCTCAATATCGATGGATTTGGATAAATTTAGAAAAGCCCTAAATTTATAGATGAAATTTGGGTTTAAATGTGCAAAACCCTAAGTTTTTGACGTAAAATGTATATTCTCATGATTTTAGAATTAAACTACACCCACATAGTCCACTCTTGGTTATGGCACATTCATTATGCCACCTCATTTATCCTTAGCAAGTTCACACTTAGTAACCTCATATAAATATATTTTAGTAATTTCATATTAGGCTTTTATCATGTTGTAGACTAAGTCTTTTGTATGTAGAAGAAAAAGAAAGGTGAAGAAGAAAATTGTATCCCACCTTGTTAACCATAAAATGAGATGAGTGACAAAAAGGCCACAACAAAACTAGCAAAGGCAAACAAAGGTAGAAAAAAGCAAAGAGAATTGAAATCACGCAAAAGGTGCAAGGCATACAATAATTTTTCGCTAATGTTCGAGAACATATAATTGTTTATAATGTTATTTTAAGAGCACAATGCAACTTATGCAAGTTATTTTATTTTTTGTGAAAAAGAAAGAGCCACAGCTTAACAACAACATGGGCACCGGCACTTATTCACTTTTGTGACAGTCGGTACAATCTAAATGTGTACAGATAAATTGAGAGAGCTAAATAGGAGAGATGGATGCTCAATTATGGGGGAAGCCTAATCTACACACATGTATAAAAGCCAAAAAGTAAATGGATATGCTTATTCTTGTGGTGTGCAACTTGCGAGCATTCTTCTCCTTGTTTCTACTCTATTTTCTTGTGTTTCATCTTGAGAGTGATAAGAGTGAGAGAGTGAGAGTAAGGGGCTTGGAGAGTGAAGCTTCTTCCTTGCCACACGTCTTTCTCTTCTTCCCCTTCTTGGGTGAAAGGTGAATTTGATGAGATGCTGAGTTTGTTCTCTTTTTCTTTGTGTTTCTTCTTATGAATGGAGTGCCTATCAATTAGATCGGGAGCTAGAGGAGGTGAATTGAGTACCACCACACAAATCATGGAGCACAATTGAGCTTTCGCTTCACAACATCAAGGAGAAGGTGAGCTCACCATATCCTTGTGGATTTGTTCATTCTTGATTTTATGGGATTTGAGAGAAGGATGGATAGATTAGTGAGCATGAGAGAGATGCCAACTATGTGAGAGGTATCCATCACAGAATCAGGAGAAGTGTGTGAATCAATAAGTATTCCATCAAGCTAGGAGTCAAGCTTGAGAAAGCTACTATATTTTGGTTTCATTACTAAGATTTGACGAAATCACTCGTGATGGCATACATTCTATTTATCATGCATTAGAATAGAAGTGCTACTCTTAAATAAAGTAGGAGTATGCACTTTGAAACATATTAGGAGTGGCTCCAAAAAACAAGTGTAAGATAGTGTAGGACGAACAAAGTAGGAGAGATTAGGTGAATTTTTGTTGAAATTTTTGAATTAGAGTAGATTTGAGAGCTAGAGAGAACTTAGAAACAAACCTTGGACAATAAAAACCATAAATTTTTTTGAAGTTTTGGTTCTTTGTTTAATACCCTCCTTTAGGGTTGGTAAGGGGTATGCTAACAAGTTGGAAGTGGGGGGACTTGTAGAAGTAGGGAGCTTATGTCAGATTTGTAGCTTCTAGATTTTGGGATTTGCCTTTGGTGTATTTCAAAAATTCCCTTTGTGTAAATTTGGAGAAGTTAATGTAGGAGTAGCAAGGAAAGAATGAAAGAGAAAGAAGATAAAGCACTTGATAGAGGAGGAGACAAGAGTAGGCCTTCAAGTCCTCAACCTCCATCATCTTGGCATTCAATAATTTGACCTTTGTTGTTTGATCCAATTTAGAGTTGTGATCATTACTAAGGGTCCTATTAGATCTTGAATGCGTTGTTCAGTCCAAAGGAGGATGCATGCATTGCTCAAAGGCCAATTATGTCGCAATTTAATTGTTTGGCCCTACTTGGGCCACACCTATGACAAAGTTTCACCTCATTGTTTAACACTTCATTCAATCACACTCTTGAGGGCTTAGGCTAACCTTAATAAGTTCCTATCTTCTTATAAATGACTTTTAATGTACATGGTACATTTCTCTCAAATATTTATTTATTTGGATATTTGACTAGCTCAACCATCAGTAGCCACATTTAGCCTAAAAGCCACAAACTTAGTCCTTTCACTTCATACCACACTAACCATCTTAGATGAGGGCACTCCACCTATGACATCGTTGGCTCATCACTTCATTTGCACGGCCACTCGACCATATCTAATTAGCCTACAAGATATGTGGTTAGCTCTTAAGACACCTTGCTTCTAGGACTTGGTCCACTTCCTTAGATCACGACTACTCACATACCACTAGGGCTACTATAATTAGCGAGTGGCAACTTATAATGGTCTCCCCTCACCATACACACAACTCAAATATCACACATTGGCCTTGCCACGTTGGACATCCACATTAGGGTTTCTATAATTAGCAAGTGGGCACTTATAATCGTCTCTCCTCACCATGCACACAACTCAAATATGACACATTGGCCTTGCCAGTTTGAACATCCACACTAGTATCACCACTCAATATATTGACCCCTCAAAAACCCACATCTGAACCTAAAAGCACACAACATAGTTCCCAAGGTGACTAATGGTTTGAAGCCAATTAGATGCACTTCATCATGTGTGGACACACCCATGCTATTGAATACAAGTGAGCACCATAAGAACACATAATTAGCAATTAGGCCTACTTTATAGTAGATGAACTCGACATCTTAATCTCTTCATGGAAGGTGCACCATGGGGAGTACCATAGTTTTATACGGTCTAGGCGAATTTGATTGAAGCACCCAAGGACAACATGCCCATTACTTGGCTCACAAGTCCAGCATTAAACACTCGCTACTCACACCACTCTTCCATAGGCCACTCAAAGACACTCATGGGTAGGATAGAGTAATCATCCACTCATAGTCATCCTCACTCAAGTGGTCACCCATTTCTAGGCAGCTTAAACCATGAATTCTAGTCACACGGGTATGCAATTACTTGTAGTCTAACCAATTCTAGACACATCAATTAGTCACTCATAGCCATACCCTTTCAACATGGCACTCTTACATGTAAGTCACGTACAAATAGAATTAAAGTATACACATACTATAAGCATCATAAACACTCTAGCACCCACTCTTAGAAATTGCATGTGTAGACATAGTACTCTCCAACATTGAGCTCTTGGATTCACACTCTTAAACCTTGCAGTGGTAGTAGAGGACACACTCTTAAACACATAGGCATCCTACTTCATACTTTGGTCCCCATAGGTGCACCCATATTATGGTTAACCACACACTTGCAACTAGTTAGTCTATGAACATTCATACCCTGTTAACTTGACCCTAGGGACTAGAATTAGACTCCTTGAGACTCACTAGTCAATTGCACCACATGCACAACATACATCAAACCACAACACACAACTAGGCTCTCATTTATCATTGCGCAATCTAAAACATTAGGCCAAGACATTGCTCTATGAACACAACAAGCCATCACTCCCAAAATTGGTCATTGGTCTTGGGTGCTCCATAAGGTGATATGTATTGAATTTTCTAACATTGAGAATAGAAATCCAATTACAACTATTCAAGGAGGATAAGTAAGTCCCCCAATATTTTCATCCAAGTTGTGGTTCTTTGATAAACAAATCTATGGGTAATGTATACCAATCTTGAGGTAATGGTTGGAACCAATTCAAGTCATAAGTACAATCCTTGTCAAACTAGCTAGACTTGGTGAGTCCTACATAGTTAAGAGGCTATTACTTGCAATGGTAGCTTAGAGACTATGAGTTTACATAAATTGTTTTGAAGTATGAAGCTTCATTTCCAAGCAAGAAAAACCTAATTTGACACTCGAAGTGGATATTTTAGATATAAATCATGACTAAGGTGTTGGAGCTCCTCCTTTAGGGTATATTCTTGTACACTTGTTCACATCGCGTTCTTGATATGCCATGCCTTGTAGAAAAAGTCTATCTCTCTTAAAGCAGACCTTATTTTGAGTGACTCATAGTTACTTTTCCTATGATCAATGTGCTTCCCTAATGATGCTAGGCTAATGTTTTATGTGATTGTGCTAGGTTCCTAGTATTGAAAGCTTTTTGATTGGCCCTTATGGTGTTTCAAGATGCCCAACTATTGTTGTTTAATGACATAACTCTTCTAAGGCTTCTGTGAAGTTGGTTCGAATCAATAGAGGTTTCATCCTCATCTTCTCAACCTAAACCAAACTGTGCGAAAACATGCATGTTGAGGGACTCTGAAAATCTCCCCCCATGTTGTAGAATCTAGTCTGCCTTGTGTCTTGAGACCCACCCAAAGTGGCTTCATGGCACTATCCATCATCCTAGGCTATTTTCTTCTGTGATTGTGCTAGGTCCCTCATTCCAAAAGGTTCTTAGTTGACCATTATGATGTGTTCGAGATGTCTAACTTTTATCATTGTTTAGTGACATAACAAAACACTCTTTAAGGCAAACACTCTTCTAAGGCTTTTATCATTGATAGAGATTTCATCCTCTTCTCAACCCAAACCAAACTGCATACAAACATGCAATGTTGAAGGACTTTGGAAATCTCCCCCCTTGTGTAGCAGGGTCTAGGTTTGCCATGTGTCTTGAGACCCACCCAAAGGGCCTTCATGACACTATTCATCATGCTAGACTAATAGCTTCTACAATTATGCTAGGGCCCTGTCCCAAAAGGTTGTCAGTTGTCCCTTGTGGTGGTTCAAGGTGCCCAACTTTTGTCATTGTTAAGTGACATAACTCTTTTTAGGCTTTTGTGCAGTTGATCTCAATCGCTAGAGATTCCATCCTTCTCTTATGAACCCAAACCAAATTGTTCGCAAACATGCAATGTTGAGGGACTCTAAAAATCCCCCCACCCCCCTTGCGTCATAGGGTTCAAGTCTACCATGTGTCTTGAGACCCACCTGAAGGGCCTTCACATCACTATTCATCATGCTAGGCTAGCGTCTTATGTGATTGTGCTATGTCCCTAATCTCAAAAGGTTGTCAATTGGGCCTTGTGATATTTCAAGTTGCCCAAATTTTGCCATTGTTAAATGACATAATAAAACACTATCCGTTGGCTCTTGTGCAGTTACTCGTCCCAATTGGTAGAGATTTTATCCTCCTCTTCTCAACTCAGACCAAACCATGCACAAACATGCAATGTTGAGGCACTTTTGAAAATTTCCTTCCACACCGTAGGGTCCAAGTTTGGGCATGGGTCATCCATGGCCCTTTCACTCCACTTAGACCCATTCTTCTCTCCATGTTATCCACACCTAGCCACAGATGCATCAACATCAAAGGCATTACATAATCTACACATTTTCTCTAAGGGATCTTTGTGTTGTTTCTAAGCAATGACAAAGTAATGTTATATTAGACAATAGCATTGTTTTGTATTGTGCACATTTCCAACAAAGTACATGGAAAACTGCATATTAAGATGGCTTGAAAAAATTCTATCTTCATTATATTCTCATCTTTTTTTAGCAAAACCCTACAATACACATGCACACTTTTTGGAGAGTCAAAATGTCTTTCTACAAATCATGGATTTCGAGTTGGTCTCTTTTATTGTGATGTAAGGTATTCTAAGTTTTTTTTCTTTTGCCATGTAGAGTGAATGGAGGTGAAAAAAAGAAAAGACCATAGATCATGATTCCCCAAGATCTAAAGATACTATCATCAGAGAGGATTACCCTGTTATAATGAAGGATCACTTTTGCAAGAGGAGAGTGATACAAGAATCCAAAAAATCTAGAAGATCTAAATATCCAAGATTACATCTATGTTGGAGAGGAAGTAACTATTAAAGTGTCTCCTATAGAGAAGCTATTCTCATTTCTTCACAAAGTTGGCCATACTTCAAGCTTTGATAACACAAGGAGAATATTCAATACTGCATCTAATCTAAATGAGGTCATTCTGGCCAATGTGGATTTCATCCAACATGACTTCTATAATGAAAGAAGCTGAGTGGAGAGAGAAAGAGAACAAGAAGAAGAAGGAAGAAGACTAGAAGAGGAGAGAGAAAGAGAAAATAGGAAAGAAAGGAGAAGGAAGCCATGGAAGCTGGAGATGAAGGTGAAGAGTATGATCTTGATAATAACTAGTTGCCCTAATCTAGGGCTCTTACACCTTAAATACCCTGGTCAGTGTGACGAGGTGTCTAAACCCTAGTCGGTGTGTATCACGCTTGTTACAATCCATTCCCACTAGAAAGGTTTTTGCCCTAAAAAACAAGGAGAAATAGAGGGGAGTGATGTGGGTGGGCTAAAGGAGGGCCGTAGAGTACTACTGAGAGCCCTTTAACAATGAAGAATAGGTGTGGAGAGACTAGGGATAGCATGCAGTCCTGAACCGGTCTACTGAAGTAAGCTGGTTATAACTTTTGATAGGCTGCTCCAAATAGGGCGTACTATATGTCAAAACGGAGCTTATGACGAGTACTTTCAGCCTATGTAGAATGCATGTGCATGTGATTTGAGTAAGTACAAAACTGTTCTAAAACAGTGTGCAGTCTATGGGCGGGAAGTGGGCAATTTGGGGCATGACCGGCTAGTCTTTGAGCCCTTGGGGTTCACGGAGGTAGGGAAATTCATTGAGGATGGTTGTTGGGCACCAAGAGGCTTCTTCCAAGGGTAGGCCGTGCCATTTGATGAGGTATTCTTTGATGAATCGGGATCGTAAGTGCTTATCTCATTGACCAATCATTGCTTCAGGAACATATTGAGTGATGCCCTCTTCATCCATGGGGGGAAGTTGTTCCACATAGTTCACTGAGGAGCCTACAAAGGGTTTCAATTGACTGACATGGAACACACTGTGGATTTTGGTGGTAGGGGGAGTTCTAAGCGGTAGGCCAAGTCGCCAACTCTCTTCAGGATTCGGTATGGGCCATAGAAGCGATGGGCTAGCTTGTTACTGCTGCCCTCTTTGAGAGTGGAGTAGCGGGACTTAGGCACTTTCAAAAGGACCAATTCCCCCTCTTGGAATTCCAAATGCCTTCATTTTTCATCAGCATAGAGTTTCATGTGTGTTTGGGCCTTTTGAAGATTCATTTTGCATTGCTGAAGTAAAACTTGCATGCGATCCAATTCAGATTGATTCTGAGGATTGATCTTATCCATAAACAAGACTGTAGGAAGGGGAACCTTATACCCATATAAGGCCTCGAAAGGGGAAACTCCAATGCTAGAGTGTGTGGAGTTATTATATGCAAACTCAGCCAAGTGAAGCCATGTATCCCTACTGTGTTGTACATCATGGCAAAAGTGCCTCAAATATGTCTCAAGCCATTTGTTCACTCTCTCAGTTTGGCCATCGGTCTGAGGGTAGTATGCAACGGCGGATGGAGCAAGCTTGGTCCCCATGGAGGTGAAAACTGTTAGCCAGAAGTTGCTCATAAACTTTGCATCTCGATCATGTACTATGACTTGTGGTAAGCCATGCAACTTGAAGACATTTTTCATAAACTGAGTGGCCACCTGAGAGGCAATATATTGGACCTTAGTGGGGATAAAGTGGGCAGCTTTGATGAGGCGATCAACTACCACATAGATACTGTTCCACCCTTTCTTAGTCACGCGAAGGCCAGTGATAAAGTCCATTGTGATGTGAGTCCATTTCCCTTCAAGGATAGGGAGAGGCTACAAGAGGCTAGCGGGCCCGAGTGTACTATCCTTGTTCTGTTGGTATGGAACACATTTGGTCACAAAGTCCTTGACATCCCTCCATAAGCCTTTCCAATGAAAGCTCTTTGCAATCCTGTGATATGTTTTGAACACACCCAAGTGACCGGCAGTGGGACAAGAATGCATTTCTTCTACGATCTTTTGCGTGAAGGGGGAAGTGTGTGGGATGTCAATCTTGCCATGGGACCAAATAAGGCCATGCTTGAGCTGATATTGGGAGTTTTCAGCCATAATCCCATGCTGTAAATTTTGAAATATGGGGCTGAAGTGATCATCTAACAAGTAAGCCTCCTGGAGCTCTTCAACCCAATCACTGTGCAATTCTGAGATAGATGACACTCTGCATGCCCACATTCGAGAGAGAGAATCAGCCACAATATTATCCTTGCCCCGCATGTGTGAAATGTCAAAGCATAGTTCTATAAGGTTGCCACCCATCGCCTTTGCTTAGGAGTCAAAGTAGACTGAGTCAAGAAGTATTGGAGGACTCGGTGATTGCTTTTCACCTAGAAGCGGCTGCCATACAAATAGTGGTGCCATTTCTTGATGGCATGGAGGATGACCAACATCTCTTGGTCATATATATTCATTTGCATCTCCTTCTCATCAAGCTTGCGGCTTTCAAATGCAATCACACCATGCTCTTGCAAAAATACTGCACCAATACCCCGGCCACTGGCATCACAATGAATGGCAAAGAGCTTAGAGAAGTCAGGGCAAACAAGGATGGGGGCTGAAGTAAGTGCGTCCTTTAACTATTTGAAGCTATGATATGTAGTGGCATTCCAAAAGAATGACTCTTTTTTCAAGCAATCAGTCAAAGGTGCTGCAATGGTGGCATAATGCTTAATGAAGCGTCTGTAGAATGAAGAGAGATAAAGGAAGCCACGCAAGGAGGTGGTGGTGGAGGAGTGGGCCAATCCTTAACACATTACACCTTTTTGGGGTAAGCATGTATACCATTTTTGCTCACAATGTGTTCCAAGTACTCCACAGATGTATGCATGAATATACATTTGCTCTCCTTAGCAAAGAGTTGATGCTCTCTCAATATGTCAAACACCCTCCGAACGTGTGCCAAGTGCTCTATAGATGACTTGCTATAAATGAGGATGTCATCAAAGAAAACAAGCACAAACTTGAACAAAAAGGGCTGTAGGATTTTGTTCATGAGGCTTTGAAAGGTGGAAGGGGCGTTAGTCAACCCAAAAGGCATCACAAGAAAATGGTAAAGTCCATGATCAGTCCTGAAGGCCGTTTTGACCTCATCTCCTGCCCGCATATGAATTTGATGGTAGCCAGAGCGTAAGTCAATCTTAGTGAAAAAGCATGCCCCTTTTAACTCATCCAGCAAATCATCAATCCGTGGGATGGGGTAGCGGTTCTTCATTGTAATTTTGTTCAAATCTTTGTAGTCAATACACATGAGAAATGAGCCATCTTTCTTTTTGACTAAGAGGACAGGGGATGCATAGGGGGAAGAACTCGGTTCAATGAAACCCATCTCCAACAACTCCTTGATTTGCTTTACAACCTCTTCATGCTCATACTTGGAGAGTCTACAGGGGGTTTGTTCACTGGCTTGGAATGGGGCTCTAGGTCAAGTGGGTGGTCCACTTATCTCTTGGGAGGGAGGGATGTAGGTATCTGAAATAAGTCATTGTATACCTCAAGTAAGGCCTGCAAGGCAGAGTCATATGATACTATGGAGGGCTGATCAGAAGCATCCTTATTTAATTGCAAAACAAAGATCTGCGAGCATTTCTTAAACTCCCATTTGAGTTGCTTTGTTGTAATGAGTTGAAAATCAACATGATCTCGAACTCCCTCTAGGTGGATAGGCTGTCCATGCATCATAAACTCCATGTAAAGCTGAGAGAAGTCCATAGCAAATTTCCCCAATTATTTTAGTCAATCACAGCCCAAGAAAACATCAATGGGGCCCATATCTAGGGCAATCAAATCAACCAGTGCCACATAATTTTCAGCCAAGCATAAGGGAACTGTGGGACATACATGTGTGCTGATTTCTTCTTCTCCATTTGCTACTTGGACCTTCAAGGGGGTGGTGTAATGCCATAGAGGTACATTTCAACTGATCAATGGCTGATTCATTGAAAAAACTGTGAGTACTTCCACTATCCACAAGGATAAAAATATGCTTCCCATTGATATTTCCTTGAATGCGAAGGGTACTGGGGCTGTGGGAACCCGTCCAAGCATCCAAGGAGATCAATCAAAGGGAAGTGGGAGGTGGGTGGGATGTTAAATCAAGTATTTGTGAGGGCGCACCGCCCAGGTCAAAGGGAAACCCATCCTCTAGGTCATAGAACTACTCATGATCAACATCCTCCATGGGCTCAGTCTGGTCAATGGCTAGGTCATCCTCCTCATTGTGCCAATCTTCCATGACATACATGCTATGAGCTTTGACCTTAGCTGTCTTGTACGGGCATTTGGAGGCATGATTAGCAGTGTATTTATCTCCACATTTAAAGCATAGGCCTTTTTCTTTCTGTTCCTTGACAACATCTGGGGAGATGGATCCATGGGAAGGTGATGCAATGGGCTGTTTATTTTCAGTATACCGATTTTCAGAATAGAGCCCGATGCTGTCCCAAAGGTGCCCATTTTTCTTTCTGCATGGAAGGTGGGGTAAGTGGGTACTTTGGGGCTGTTATTAGGCATAGAAGAGCCTTGAAAACCACCTCCATATGGGGCTGATCGTGAAGGGATGCGGGGAGGTCCAACACCTTGCTGAAAATGCTAATTCTTACGGTACTTTCTTGCATATCTCTCAGCCAGTTCGATTGCATCAAACAGTGTAGTGGGTTTTTGAGCCATGACATCAGCCAATAGACTCAGTTCCAACCCATAGATATACTTGTGCAATTTAGCATCGTCACTGATGCTTTCCACATACTTGGTCAAGTTCATGAATTGATTGGTGTAGTCATGTACAGTGAGGTTACGTTGGTCAAGAGTATACCATCTTCTTGCCAACTGTTCTTTTTGCACAGGGGACACAAAAACTTGGACCTTATGCATTTTGAAATCTTCCCAATCAATGAACTGTTGATTCTCCCGATTGATGTAGCGCCACCAAGTGTGGGCAAAACCTTCCAAGTGGAGAGAAGCAAAAAGTATTTTCTGATCATAAGTGCGGGGGTAGATATTGAAGTAGGACTCCAACTTGGACGTCCATTCTTCCAGGTGAGATGGTGAGGGGGGTTGCCCATTGTACTTTGTGAAAATGACCTTGTCACGCAAATCATAGGGGCCATGCTGCCCATGAAATCCTTGCTATCCATGCATCCCGTGGTGGCCATACATGCCCTACTGTCCATACATCCCTTGTGGTGCATTTAGTCCATGTTGTCCATTATAGCCATGCTGTCCATGATTGCCAGGCTAGCCATTTGTACCATATGGTCCTTGATGGGGCTGATTCATATGTGGTGCATAGGGGCTCCTAGGTAGAGTGGGTAAAATTCTACCCAAGGTGGGAGAAGGCCTCAAGTGAATGTTGTCGGCATGGTGGACAGGGGAATTCAATAGGGGCTCATCATGCATATGAGAGGGTTCCCCGATCTCATAGGTAGAAGGGGAAATTCCCTTAGCGCCAAGTATACACTGTGGGACATGCGACGGTTCCTGATGTGGGGGTGTCTAGACTCATGTCTAGAGTCATTGGTCTTCTCTTGGGATGAAGCAGTCACTAAGTGAGCAACAAGAGCAATGAGTTGTTCCAAGGTCTATTGGGTCTTTGAGTTTGAGATAGCCATGTGATCGATCGCTTCATCAAACCTGGACATCATCTGGCAGTGGTTGGTGACCATATCATTGTGGTGTTCCATATGATGGAGCTCATGTTGACAGAGAGTGTGATTAAGAAGGGCATACGGGTCCATTTCAGGCATTTCCTCCTGTATGTCACCATGGTAATCTTGCGCTGAGCTTGGTTCCTCATTCATGGAGGTCCGGGAGTCTCTATTCTCCCTCTTGAGTTCCTCTTGGGCCTTACTTTTGCCTTTCTGGGTAGCCATCTGGATACAGTCCACAGGACCTGCTGTCAGTAAAAAGGGCATAACTCTTAGTAGGAAACTCCGATTGCTGAGATTTTGGGCTCAAGTTAGAGGGGACAATGGCCTCTTCGAGATGAGCTATTAATATTTATGATACAAAATGATCAAAATTTTCTATAGGGGTTTTATAGTGCGTGTCCTGGAGCGGTCTGCAACATGTCCATAGTGACCCTAGTGCACAAAAATGGGCATAACTTTCACATCGCAACTCCGATTGGGGAGATTTTTGATTCAAACCGGAGGGGAAAAATCCCTTTTTGAGATGAGCTATAGGGTTTACCCCCACATTTAGGACATAATTTTCTGCAATAGGATCTTTGTGTCAGTCCTGCATGACTATGACCAAAAACACTGCCTATCCCTTAGTGCCAATGTCTTTCATGGTTAGAGCATAGATCAAGGGGCCTGATTTGCCACATCAATAGCATCTTGAGCATATTGAACATAATCCTGAGCATCATTCTATACCCATCAACTCTGCCATGCATGCATAAGTACATTCACTGCCATACATCTCCATTGACTGCATGTACCTCAAGTGGCATACATGGGTGCCATTAGTATTGCGGGGTATCGAAGAGGGATCATTGGGGCAGGGAAGTGGGGCTTATGGAAGTACCTGCACCTGCAAACAAGTATTGGGCTTCGGATCACCGGGAGGTGGGCAAAGTTTCCCCATGGCCAGGTTGTGCACCCCTTCAGGGTCTTAAGTGGTAAGGGAGGGTCACCTCTCTTTTGTCTTACCACCTCGCCTGGCATCGGCCTTTTTCCTCAGTTGGAGTATACATGGCAGACATTTTTAATTAGCAATTAGCATGAGATACATTGGAAAGAAGACATTGGGCCTTTTCATGAGATGTAAGGAATGATCAAGGTTGGGGTAGGGGTTACCTTGGCAATCCAGTGACTCACTGATTGCTACTTACCCAATTTACAATGGCTAATATTCATTCCAAGATCATAAGACAAAGTAGGGGTTAATGTCAACCATGACAATGAAATTTGGGAAGAGGTATGATGCTTGTATGCAATCTTGAATTTCTCCAACAATGGATTAAGCTCAGCAAGTGGCTAAACTGAGAGATTAAGATCAGAGTGGCATACCTCTTTAATGCTTGTGATGACCGTTGAAGCTCGAATCATCATGATACCACTTGCTCCATTGATCAAGTTCGGTTGTTGGTTGGGCATCTGTGGAAGAGTGCTTTAGTATTTGAGTGCTCTTGTTAATGAAGAAGGCTCCCAAGCTTATCCCCGAGCTTGAGCTTCAAGAATGGAAAGCTTCAAGTGAAGCTTTCATGGCTGCCCACAAAGCTCCCATGCATGCTGAGCTCAATGGCTTCATCCAGGTAAGAGGAATCCTTCACGGGCTGAAGGGGTTGTGGGGTTGAACTCTCCAGGTCTGAGAAAGCTTCAGTTAGGAGAATCCATGGCTGCCCCAAACTGTTTCAAATAGTCCCAGCTCTGCTGTCCACCATGGGAGTTGATTCCCGGGAGCAAAGGTGCCAAAGGGGGAAGGCCAAAGTGTTGGAATAGTGCCATGGAGTGGCAGGGAGGGGATGGTAGCAAGAGGAGAAGTGGCAGGAGGGTTGGGGAGGAGCAGGATAGCTAACACAAAATGGGCCAAAAATTGTGGGGCTATCCTGTAGGCCTCCTGGATAGCAAATCCCCCTAGTCCACCCCTTGATCAGGAGCTTGGGAGGTCAAGGAAGAAGTCTCGGGCTAGTTGATGTCGAAGAGCACCCTCAGGTCAGATTTCTTGGGGTTTCTTTGGACTGGCAGTCATGTCAACTTGTAGGAGAAGAGAGAGAAAGAGGGCAGAGGCAAAAAGTAATTGAGGTTTTGCCCTCTTCCAACTCCTGGGACTCTAAACTTGGCCTAGAACCCTTAAAATTTGCATGAACAGAAGTGACGACTTGCTATTTTAACCGTTTTACCTCCAGATATGTCTGAGTCTCCAGTCATAGCTCCTGCTTGCTCCAAAAAGCTGAAGTTAACTGCTTTCCTTCTTGCTGTACCTGTACCTACTGCTTGCTCCAACACCTTAGTCATGATTTATATCTAAAATATCCACTTCGAGTGTCAAATTAGGTTTTTCTTGCTTGGAAATGAAGCTTCATACTTCAAAACAATTTATGTAAACTCATAGTCTCTAAGCTACCATTGCAAGTAATAGCCTCTTAACTATGTAGGACTCACCAAGTCTAGCTAGTTTGACAAGGATTGTACTTATGACTTGAATTGGTTCCAACCATTACCTCAAGATTGGTATACATTACCCATAGATTTGTTTATCAAAGAACCACAACTTGGATGAAAATATTGGGGGACTTACTTATCCTCCTTGAATAGTTGTAATTGGATTTCTATTCTCAATGTTAGAAAATTCAATACATATCACCTTATGGAGCACCCAAGACCAATGACCAATTTTGGGAGTGATGGCTTGTTGTGTTCATAGAGCAATGTCTTGGCCTAATGTTTTAGATTGCGCAATGATAAATGAGAGCCTAGTTGTGTGTTGTGGTTTGATGTATGTTGTGCATGTGGTGCAATTGACTAGTGAGTCTCAAGGAGTCTAATTCTAGTCCCTAGGGTCAAGTTAACAGGGTATGAATGTTCATAGACTAACTAGTTGCAAGTGTGTGGTTAACCATAATATGGGTGCACCTATGGGGACCAAAGTATGAAGTAGGATGCCTATGTGTTTAAGAGTGTGTCCTCTACTACCACTGCAAGGTTTAAGAGTGTGAATCCAAGAGCTCAATGTTGGAGAGTACTATGTCTACACATGCAATTTCTAAGAGTGAGTGCTAGAGTGCTTATGATGCTTATAGTATGTGTATACTTTAATTCTATTTGTACGTGACTTACATGTAAGAGTGCCATGTTGAAAGGGTATGGCTATGAGTGACTAATTGATGTGTCTAGAATTGGTTAGACTACAAGTAATTGCATACCCGTGTGACTAGAATTCATGGTTTAAGCTGCCTAGAAATGGGTGACCACTTGAGTGAGGATGACTATGAGTGGATGATTACTCTATCCTACCCATGAGTGTCTTTGAGTGGCCTATGGAAGAGTGGTGTGAGTAGCGAGTGTTTAATGCTAGACTTGTGAGCCAAGTAATGGGCATGTTGTCCTTGGGTGCTTCAATCAAATTCGCCTAGACCGTATAAAACTATGGTACTCCCCATGGTGCACCTTCCATGAAGAGATTAAGATGTCGAGTTCATCTACTATAAAGTAGGCCTAATTGCTAATTATGTGTTCTTATGGTGCTCACTTGTATTCAATAGCATGGGTGTGTCCACACATGATGAAGTGCATCTAATTGGCTTCAAACCATTAGTCACCTTGGGAACTATGTTGTGTGCTTTTAGGTTCAGATGTGGGTTTTTGAGGGGTCAATATATTGAGTGGTGATACTAGTGTGGATGTTCAAACTGGCAAGGCCAATGTGTCATATTTGAGTTGTGTGCATGGTGAGGAGAGACGATTATAAGTGCCCACTTGCTAATTATAGAAACCCTAATGTGGATGTCCAACGTGGCAAGGCCAATGTGCCCCTTTCTCCCTTTTCAAATCCCAAAGCTGAGTAACTAGGGTTGATATGTTGATGGATTTGATGAATATAAGCCTCTATTTACCCACAAAGCAATGTACTTCTTACCTTCATCTCTCAACCTTCTGGCCTCAAGTTCATCCCAAAATAGCTTATGGTTCTTTCCTCTCCATATGGAATATTCTTCTTCCACACTAGTATGAATATGACTCCTCTTTTTCATTGGAGCTTCATTCATGTTTCTAAAAACCAAAATATATTGAAAGACCTGTAACATTAAATACATAGTTATAAGTGACTTCTTAAACAAATGCAAGTGTAAAAGCAAATAAAAATTACTTTAACATGCCAATTACCTCAACAAATTCATTGTTTCATCTAATCCAATTCACATGATAAGGCTTTTGGCAATGAATCAGAATAATATATAAAAAGTAAATTAAAGAGAAATAATCAGAAAGAAGATAAAGTATTGTCATAATGAAAAAGACTTCTTCATCCCTTACAATTAGTATATAAATTATTATCACAACTTTCTTACTTCTTTTGATTCAATTGATATGGAAAACTAATAGAGTATATAAATATAGAAAAGGGCATGAGTAATAGTAAGTATGAATGAAGGTAAAGAGAATGGCTCATCATATGAAAATGACTTTTAAAATCACTAAAATCTTAACATTTTAATTACCTTTGTTAAACTTCTTTCTTCTTTCAATAGGGCATGTGAAATGAAATGTCAAGCTTCTTCCAATTGCATGGACAAACATAGAGAAGGATAATGCTAACGAGATGAGGAAGGAAATTAAATAGTAAATAAACCAATAAAAGAATATGTAGAACAATTTTAGTCAAAAAATAAAATGTAATTAGAACTTGAAAAACGAGTATCTAGAGGCTGTTACCAAATGTCTTGGGAGATGTGGCATCACTATTAAGGTCTTAGCTGAAATCTTTGGGAATGAGGTTATTAAATACCAAAAAGAAAAAGAAAAAGAGAGAGAAGAGAAAGCTGCCACCATTATTTAATGTTAATTTGGCTCTAAAATTAGAGAAAAATGAGCAATTAATAAAGTATCATTTTTTCTATATTTTTATCTAGTTTGGATGCCTTGCAATAATTTTTGAAATATAGGGTTGAACTCATGGTCTAAAAGATAGGCATCTTGGATCCCTTCTATCCAATCATTATGAAGTTCTGATATGGTTGGAACCTTACATGCCTACATCATGGATAGGGACTAACAACTATGTTATTGTTGCCCCTTGTATGTATGATGTCAAATTCATAATTTTGCAATATAGCTACCCTTATTCATTTCTTTGGAGTGAGATTTGACTGTGATAGGAAAACTTTAAGGATCCTATGATCACTTTCATTTTGAAATGGCTATCATATAGATAATGATGTTACTTTTTGATTGCATGAAGAATGGCCAACATTTCTTGGTCATAAATATTCATTATAATCTCCTGATCATTAAGCTTGTGACTCTCAAAGGCTATTACCCCATGCTCCTTCAATAAAACTGCTCAAATGTTTCATCCACTAGCATCACACTAAATAGTGAACTCTTTAGAAAATGCATGACAAACAAGAATAGAGGCTAAGGTAGCAAGTCTTTCAATTTGTTCAGCTATGGTATACTAGAAGAATGATTGTTTTTGAAGCCCGTCTATGAGAGTAGCTGCGATAGTTGCATATGTTGAGAAACAAACAAATGATGTATGCTCTAGGAAGAGATGTCCTGAATCCCATATGCATAGTGAGGAGAGTGGAACAACCCAACTTTTATAAAGCTTTGTACTTTACTATCACTTTTAGAATGATAAATACAATATCATGATGCTTTTCTCTTTCAGTTAGTCTCATTGTCATTGTTAATCCAATATACAAGATTTTCTTTATGAGTCCAAGTTTCCATCTTGGAACCTAATTCACTCCTGTAAAAATTGTCTACTCATTGTCCATGTCAATATGAATTTAGTATTCATCTTCCAATCTCCATAGCTCCTTCCATGCTCTAGATGCGACATTTTAACATGGTATCAGATGGTCAGCTACTCACTCTGCTTCTCTAGTTCCCTTTCACTTCTTCCCATCTTGATATTAGCTCAAGACTTCATTTCCTACTCCAACTTCAACTTTATCTTCATTTGAGCTTTCATGGCTACCATGGACAACAATATCTTGTTTGCTTGCAGCACCTAGATCTCTCTCCATAGTCAATATCTCCACACAATTTTTTCTAGATAGCTTTCCCTTTGCTTAGGGAAAGCAAACAATACCTTGTTTGCTTGTAGCACCTAGATCTCTCTCCACAGTCAATATCTACACACAATTTTTTCTAGATAGCTTTCCCTTTGCTTAGGGCGCACCATCCTATCACTTCATATGTTGACATTGCGTATTGTAGAAGCTGACATTGTTGAAATTCATCCTCGCTATCCTAAACATTGCGTGATCTGTCCTACTACCATAAGGCTTTGGTAGCCACCCAAGTGGGCTAACCTCAACCAAGAGGGTTCCCCAAAATACTCTCTCTGTTGAGCACAATCTGAGAAACCCTAACTGTCATCTGTGTGGGCAACCATAGCCATTGACCTTCAAGGTAAAAAAACCTTTCATTTTCTTAAACCTCTCAGTACATTGAAGACTCTATCACTTTGGTCTTACTGACAACAAAGCATCATACTAAATCTGCAAGCAAGAAGAAGATCAAGCATCAACATCTGACATTGAGCTCCAAGATATTATCTTTTTAATACTCATGCAGTGTTGTTAAACACTAATCATCTTGTGTCTCTTGATACATTGAAGTATAACTCTTTTGATGACTGATTTTTTGCTGATAAAAAATGGTAGAGCTTGAACAAATATCAAAGTTCAATGGAGAAGGCTTCCATGCTTGGAAGGAAAGACCATGTACCACCTCATGAGGAAAGACCTCTGGGATCTCTTTGAAGATGATGAAGGTGATGCAGATGGCAGCAAAGAAGATTCAGAAAGCTGGATCCTTGTAGTAGCTCCACCAAAAACCAAAGAATGGAAGAAGATGAATAGCAAGGCACTAAGCATTATTGCACGGGGACTAAGTGATGATGTGCTACATCATATCTCTAGCATCAGAGATACTAGAACTGATTGGGAGGAACTTGATAGGATTTTTGGTACCCAAGAAAAGGATTCAAATGTAAAATTACTCATACAATTTTATAAACTAGATATAAAAGATAGTGCTTCTATGACTGTACACATTAACAAGTTCAAGAGCCTAAAAATCCAGCTTGCAACTCTTAAGAAGAATATTGACGAAGATGAAGCAATAGCCATACTGCTTGCAAGTGTAAATAAGGATCCATATGAGAATCTTGTGTCCACCCTAAGTAATGTTCCAAGTCTCTCACTTAAAGATATTGAGCACTCACTACTTGATGGAGAAAGAAAAGTTAAAAGCAAGGATGCAAAGGAACACACCACCAACAATAGTCTCTTATACACCAAGGGCACTTATGGAGCAAGAGGCCGTGGTTGATGATTCAACACTAACAACAATAAGGATTGAATTATATGTCATTACTATGGTAAGATTGGCCATACAACCAGTGAATGTTTCCACAAGAAAAGAGCACAACAAATGCAAAATGATCACCACCAAAACCAATTCATGAATGAAGAAGAAGAAGATGCTTCCACTACCATCAACAATTCTGACAGATTGTTCTAAAAAAATTTCATTGTATCTTTCATATGTTTTTCCCATCGTGGATCTCTATTTTTTCCGTAGTGGATTTGTTTTGTAAAAATCCTTGCCAAAGATGTAAAGTTTCAAGCTTTAACTTAACTAGGCTACCTATGAGCTAGTCTCCTGGGCCATGTCACCATGTAGGGGGGGCAAAAGCCAGCAAAAGTGTAGGGACTCATCATTTGAGGGGGAGTGTTGAGAAATAGACAAATGATGTATACTCTAGGAAGAGATGTCCTGAATCCCATATGCACAGTGAGGAATGTGGAACAACCCAACTTCTATAAAGCATTGCACTTGACTATCGCTTTCAAAATGATGAATACAATATCATGATGCTTTCCTCTTTCAGTTAGTGCCAATGTCATTGTTAGTCCAATACACAAGATTGTCTTCATGAGTCCAAGCTTCCATCTTGGAACCTAATTCACTTGTGTAATAGTTGTCTACTCATTGTCCATGTCAACATGAATTTAGTCTTCATCTTCCAACCTCCATAGCTTTTGCCATGCTCTAGATGTGACATTTTAATAGCATAATGGTAGATAAATATCCCATAGAAGAAGATAGACTAAGAAACTCACAAGGTGGTAGTAGTGGGTATATGCCCATATTTAATACATTGCACCTTTTTTGTGTCAACTTGAAAATTTCCATTTTACTGATAATGTGTCCTAAATATTCCACTTCAGTCTGCATGAATAAACACTTAGACTCCTTGGCAACAAATAGCCTATGCTATCTCAAGATATCAAATACCTTTTTCACATGTGATAAATGATATTGTAATAATTTACTATAGATAAGTTGTTAACCCCAACACGAAGAAAGCAAAAGAAAGTGGAAAAGACGTAGGGAAAAGGCAGAAAAAAGGTAGCCCAACTGAAGAAAGAAAAGGAGAAAAGGCCAAAAGCACAAGGACAACCTTAAAAGTCCAAGGCAAACACAAAAAGGGAAAGGCACATTTTTGAATAAAAAAGCACACCCTAAAATCTTGTAAAAGAGTGCCGGGCTCTCACCCGTGCAATTTGTAAATGTAGAAGGGCGGTGAAAAGGAAACGAGGAAGATAAAATGACAATGGAAAACAGGGCCTAGGCTATGATTGGCCATGTAAAAAAGGGAAAAGGGGATGACCGCCCAAAAGGGAAGTAGGGTTTTGTAAATAAGGTTGAAAAGTGAATGAAGAGCTCATTCTTTGGTGTGTGGCAAAACTAGTCTTCTTCTTCCTCTCTTCTTCTCTCCTTCTTGCTTGTGTGTGCTCTTGAGAGAGGGAGTGTGAGAATGTGAGGGAGTGAGTGTGTGTGAGAGTGAGGGATCAAGAGGGTGAAGCTCTTTACCATCTCCTCTCCTCTACTTCTCTTCTCTTCTCTTCTCTTCTCTTGTGCGCGTGGCTATGGAGGATGGAGCTTGGAGATGGAGGAGGCTTGAGGATGCTTGAGCTAGCATCTAGAATTGTGGAGCTACCAGAGTGCAAGAGAGAGGAGGGTACTTGATCGAGCATCAAGGTAAGTTCACTGCATTTGTAGGATCACGGCACGTCGGCTAGGTGAGAGATAGCCATTAGAGCTCGCTTGGAACGCTTGAAACAATAAGCAGTCCGTGGGTCTTGGCGGTTGAGCGAAAGCTCCCACATAAGTATATAATGAAAGAACACCAGCACAAAATGAAAGAGAAAGGGGTGTAAAATATTGTTCATGAGACTTTGAAAGGTAGCTGGGACATTGGTTGATCCAAATGGCATGACTAGAAAATGATAGAGCTCACAATCTATCATAAAGGTGGTCTTAACTTTATTGCCCTATCTCATGTGAATCTAATAATAGCCAAATCATAAATCTATTTTGGTGAAATATTTCACTCCTTTCAACTCATCAAGTAAATCATCCATCCTAGGGGGTGTAATACATGTTCTTCACTCTGATCTTATAAAGATTACTATAATTAATACACATCCAAAATGATCCATATTTTTTCTTCACCAAGTTTATTGGGGGATGTGTAGGACGAGGAACTAGGCTCTATAAATCCCATTCCTAATAGTTCTTTGATTTGCTCATCAGCAATTTGTTACCTTTCACACTTGGAAAGCCTGTAGGGTGGTTTATTAAGTGGCTTAGAATGAGACTCTAAATCAATTAGATGGTCAAATGATCTTTAGGGGGGTAATATTGTAGGTATCTGAAACAGATCCTTCTACTCCACCAAAAGAGCTTTCATTGCTGAATCCTTAGCTAATTCTTTGGGCTAATCTAATACTTCTTTATTAAGATGCAAAACAAAGATGTGGGATTGTTTCTTGAACTCCTTTTTGTCTTTCTTTCGTGTAATGATCTAAAAATCTGTTTTGTTATGGATTCCCTCCAAGTGTATAAGCTATCCACCACTCACACACTCTAAGTATAGCTGAGAAAAATCCATCACAATTTTGCCTAACTGCATGCGTCAATTGTAGCCTAACACAATATCAATGAGGCCCATAGTCAAAGCAATTAAGTCCATTTGATGCCAATAATTTCTAGCTAACTAAATATGCACTCTAGAACACATCTAATTGTGAATTTCTTCATCTCCATTTGCCACTTGCACTTTAATAGGTTGTTATAAATCAATAGGGAAACACTTCAACCTGTTTATTGGTTGATTTATTTATGAAACTATGGGTAATATCATTTTTAGCTAAATGAAATAATTTTTTCCCATTAATACTCCCTTGGATATAAAGCATGTTTGGACTTCTTGATTGTGTCCATGCATCCATTGAAATGGAGCAAACAATGGTAGCATATGACTCATCATTTCCATTGGGATCAAAAGGAATACTACCATGAGGGTCAAAAGAAAAATTATCAATAGGATCATAAAATTGCTCTTGCCCAACATCCTCATCAATATATCCTCATTTTCACTAGTAGTCATAAGTACTTTTACATAATCATTATCATCCTCTAAATTATCAAGGACTAGCATATTTATGAACCTTGGCTTTCACGTTCTTCTAGGCACACTTAGTTGCATGATCAAGTATGTATTTCTCACCACATTTAAAACAACACCCTTTTTCTTTTCTTTCCTTGTGTGTACAAGTCCATGGGGATATATTGTTTATTGCTAAATGCTGAAGTACCCTTACGCTTCTTATCCATATGCTTTTTCTTTATTTTAAAACTACTTGTAGGTTTGAAATTACTTTGAGGTCTTAAAGCATTAAATTGTGGATAAAGAGAAACTCTAGAGCCCCCACTAGATGCATGATTGCTACCATAAGTATTGCCAACTTGTCCCGCTTTAAAACAATCCTTGACTGTCCATAAGTGGATTGAAATGTAGGCTCTCTTCTATACTTTCTTCCATACCTTCTCGCAAGATCAAAAGCCTTGAAAAAGTGGTGGGTTTTGTGCCATAATATTAGCTCATGACAATGAAGGCTCTAAGCCATATATATACTTATGGAGCTTGGATTTATCGCTTATGCTCTCCACATACATAGTCACGAGATTAAGAAATTGGTTTATGCCAAGGTCTATTTGCTCTAGTCCATACCAACTTCTTGCTAACTTCTCTTTCTCAAGTGGAGGTATAAATACTTCAACCATGTTTGGAATGCCTCCCAAATTTTCACTAGTACATTTTCTTTCTTAATATAATGCCACCAAGTGTGCGTAAACCCTTCCAAATGCAATGTGACAAAGTGTATTTTTAATCATCACTCTTAAGGAATATATCAAAGTATGACTCCAACTTGTAATTCATTCCTTTAGGTCAAATGGTGAAGAAGATTGCCTATTGTAATTTGCCAAGACTATTTTGTCCCTAAACTCCTATTCATAGAAAGGTAGCTATCCCAAAATAGTCTGATTATGAGTTATGACTATTGGGCTTCCAAAATTCCATGATTGTCTTTTATAAGGTAGCTGAGATTTTTATTGATATCTTTTCATAGGAAAATGACCCCTTGGTACTTGAGAATTCAACCCATGTGCTTGTGAAAGACCACCATTGATATTACCCAAATAATCTTCATGCATTTGTGAAGTCTCTCTTACTTGATATTGACTATTAGGTATATCCTAGCGTTCAATAATACCTTGACTTTGGAACTTAGAGTTAAGTGGTTGAAGTGGAGCTGAAAGTTCACTTTTTTGCTAAACTTTTTTTCTTGTGCCCTTTACCATTTGTGTTTGCATCCATTGGGTGAATTGATCCATAATTTGCATATTGAACTCCACTAACTTGTTAATTCAAGCCTTCATTTTAGTTGTTGAATCCAGTAATTTATCAATGGGAGACCTCGTTTGATGGTTGGATATGACCATTTGTCCAACCCTTAAAATAACTATACATGTCTATAAGCATGTCTAGTCTCATGCTCACAAATGGTACGGTTAAGAGTGCTAAGTTATCCTTGCAATTAAGACTCTCCATGGCTTTCTTTGGATGTATTTTCCAGCATGGAATCTCTGATTTGTTGAGCATACTCCTCCTAGGCCTTATTTTTATCCTTATGACCTATCATTGCAGTGCAGTTATGCAGGATCATCTGTCAGTAAATTGTCTATAACTTGAGCATTTATGTTCTATAACAAATGATATTTGAGTCTGAATTGTCCAGTCCTTTTGCAAATTTTTTGACTTGTAAGTGCCTTATTTCCATGTATTTGACCATAATCACTTCTCTTTTAGGCTACCAAACCATGTGGAAAATTGAATAGGACATGTGAGCAACCTATACCACATGTAGTTAACCTCCAATGATGATAATGACATGTATAAATCCTACAATGTCTTGTAAATGTCCTATTTTACTATATTTTTATCTTTAAGAGTGATGGATCTTCATGACCACTTAAATATTTAATCCTTCATGTGCGGTACCTATGTGATGGATAAAATAGTGGGATGGGCTCCTTGCACAGGCTCCAAATCACTCGAAGGTGGGCATAATTTTCCTTAGGTTAGTTAGTTGCACCCCTTTGGGGATCTTTCATAGTGAGGGAGGTGTCACCTCTTTTTTGTCACCCTATCTCCCTCGACATCCACCTTTTTTCTCAGTGGTTGTCTCAACATGGTAGTGGCATTCTACTCTAATAAACTACTATGATGTGCATTACTTGAAGCAATCATTCAACTCATTCCATGTAATGCAATAGACTGGAAATTGAACTACTACTTGAGTTTCCATTTACAATGGTTTTTCATTTATTTTTTCCATGAAAAACAATTCATCAACAAGATACTGGATTAGAGTAATGAATTCAACCAACAATTCACTCGTGAATAAAATAGATTTAATGCAATGCCACAATGCCAAGTAAGGCTTCTAATTTATTGATTTAATCAAGAGAGTGACTCAACGATGACTGAGGTTGAAATGTAATGCAAATCTTCAATTCTTCAATCTCTCCATCAATTGGATGAGGCTTATCAAAAGGATGAATAAGGGAGACCAAGAATCAATGAAAAGTACATCTTTCACAAGATTGAAGAAGGTTTGAATGCTCCTAATGATTGATGGTGTCTCCCAATGATCAATGTTGCATGAATAATATTCAATGGTTTCTCCTTGAATACTTTAGAGTGATTTTGAAGCCTCAATAGCTTGAGATTGAAGCCTTGAACCTGTTTGCTTCAAATCTTAACTTCATGGAAGCTCTCTTGGATGAATCTCAGCCAATCTTGCTCAATGTCTTCAATTTCTTCCAAGAATCTTTACAAAGATGAATTTCCAATTGAAATAATGAAGAATCTTCAAGAAATTTGTGAGAAATTGAAGCTTGAGGTCAAGTTTTCATGGCTACCATGGCTAAGGTTTGTAGAAGTTGTGAAAGAAGAAGAAATTAATCAATCTTTATGCTTTCTTGGAGCTTTACTTGCTATTGATCAACACAATCACCACAACGAATAGGGAAACCATCAGAGAGAAGATGTAGGCTTGAATGATCCAAAAAATTATGCTGTAATTTTTGGGGCAGTTTGTTGCTCCATATTGCTCAAGGAAGCTTAATATTGGTGATCAACTTGAAGAGAAAAAGCTAATTCCTAAGAGAAATTCTTAAAGCAAGATAAGGTTTGCAAAGAAGGAATAGATATTTTTTGAACACTCCACAAAAATTGCAGGAAATATTAAATAAAAAGGACAAAGAACCCTCACTTTGAAAAGTAGTCATGACTTACTGCTCCTCTAACCCTAATTAGCCATGTTTCTCCAAAATACTATTCAAAATGATTGAAAATTGGTCTATGAGCTACCATTTTTAGTTATGATGTTGCTAAACTTGCTCCTTATCTCTTGTTATAGGCCCAAAATAGTCCTTGCTTTGTGTAGATAGCTTGCAAGTACTTGCCATGTGGCTCCTGTACATGTTGCCCTAGATTTTATGGTGGAAAATTAAAAAAATGTGTATGGAAATGAGAAGATAAAATGAACCAAGACCCTAAGCTTTGGTACCACTTGTAATCAAGTGAGACAAGAGAGAAAATGATGAGAAAGAAGACTATAGGAGAGAGAGAAGATGAGTGCAAAGGAGAGAAATTTTGAACAAGGGGAGAGGAAGATATAAAAGAGGAAAGAGAAGCCATGGAAGCTTAGAGAAAGAAGATATAAGATAAAGACACTTTTGTATTAATTGAATGGTTTAAATTTTTTTTCTCTTACACTTTATATATCAACCAACACCAATGTAGCTAGTATTTTTCACATTCTTATTTTGAGCTTCTTGTAGTGACTAGCCTAATGCAAAGTCACATCCTAACTACAAAAAAAGTAATGGGGGTAGAGTAGCAAATTTTCAAAAATTATTGTAGGTCAATATATGCATTGGGAGTATAATTTTTGTCATATTTTGAAGTTCAATGGTACAAATCACATTAGGGACCATTTTCTTGGTAGGACGAAGACGTCCATGCATGTGTGCCAATATGCAACTAGGAAACAAGTAGCCAAAGCCATTCGGGAGCACTACAAAAGTAAGAAGGCTTCCATTGTAAGAGCGATGCCTCTTAATCTCAGATACCCCATGCTGAACTTAGATTTTTAAGTATGACTTGATAGGGGAAGTTGTCAGTCCAAGAATAAAGTGAGTGCCTGTCAAACCTCTCTCCATGAACTGCAGAGATGGCCTTGGTTAGAGCTTTCTTCTTTCTAGCTATGCAATGATAATTGAGGAAAATGAATACTAGAAATATGCATGCAAGAAAATTAGGGAGTTTGGGCCTTGGCTTTTCTCCATTGTCTTATTACTCAATATGGCAAGATGTTCTTGATAAGTGCCACTCAAAGATGAAAAAGCATATTGATAGGGTCGTTCTATGCAACTTGGGCTTGACTAGATGCCTAGGTAATTCATTATATGTATACCCTCTATATCACGTGCGTTAAATATCCTTATCTATGAATTTTTACTTAATAAAGCATAACCATTTTCTATTTAATTTGTAAGTAACCCCTTTATATGAGACCCTTTTGTATGTAAAAAATGTGTTTTGAAAATCCCTTATGTTTAATCCGTGTGACACATATTTATATTTGTGACGGACCTCCTTGGGATTGGATGTACTATTGTATCGGATGGTTGCTCCAATGTTCAATGATGGCCATTGATAGATGTCATGTTGATTTCACCAAGGGGGAGATGCATTTTAAATGCCATAGATAGCATAGGAAAGTTAAGTCAAGGAAGTACATTATAGAGATTTTGTGCAAGATTATTGAAGAGATTGGACATCCTCATGTAGTGCAAATTGTTATGGATAATGCAAAGAACTGTAAAAATGCATCTAGATTTGTACAAGAGAAACATCCTAAGATTACATGTAGTGGTTACAACACTCACTCACTTAATTGATACTAAAAGACTAGCATGAAAAAGAGGATACAA